>NC_142534.1:14381250-14602500 GCF_056151865.1 Erythranthe guttata
GATTTGGTTAGCAAAAATCGGCATTGTGACGCCGATTTTCGTTACAAAATCGGTCTGGATAAACCGATTTGGGAAACCAAAGAAAATACACAAAAAAATCAATTTCAATCTCAATTGTTTTTCCAAAATCGGCTAAAACTGCAACTCAACAAGAAGTAAGCATAGATTAATGTTCATCCACGCATATTTATTAAGAATCGATGCTCGATTAATGTTTTTGAATTAACAAACAAAAGTTTAGTAAAAAGGACTTGTTGGTGGTGGTGGGGTGGTGGTGATGGTGCGGTGGATGTGGTGCGGTGGGTGGGTCGCTGGTCGTTATCGGCGCGGTGGAAGTCTCGTTGGTCGGTGTCTCGGCGGTCTGTGGCGGCAGTTGTGAGTTTTTTCTATTTTTTTTCTATTTTTTTTTGTTCTTTTTTTACTTTTTTTACTTTTTATTTTTTGGTCTTGAACAAATTAAAAATAGAGTTTCTTTGTATTTTGGTATTATTTATTGATAAGGGTATATTCGTCCTGTTTGGTCTTGATCTAATAAATGAAATTAATTTTCGGGCTTGAACTAATAAACTCATTTATATGAGTTTGAACTAATAAGGAAATAAGCTTGTATATATCCGCCGCCTTATATTAATTCAGTCACTAAGTTTATGTTATATATACTATTAATTTTTTTTATATATATTTATATTGGCTTAATTCCACTTTGCACCCTTGAAATATACCATTTTGGCACTTTGCACCATCGAAATAAATTAATAGCACTTTGCACCCTCGAAATACAATAAATCATGCATAATGCACCCCAAATGATTTTTTAAAGCTAAAAAATATAAATTTAATAATTGTAGTGATATTTTTTTAGGATGCCAAATGTCAAATATTTTTTTTATTCATCAATCATTTTGAAACTATAAAGTTCAAAAATAAAAATACATTCCATCAACATATTTAAAAATTATATTGTTTTATCAAAATAAAATACTTTACGAAAAAAAATCATTCAGCTATTACGTTATCAAGTTATCTGAAAATTCTTTTTTCTTCTAAATATTTTCACCTAATATTTTACAAACAGTGACATAAAAGATCCACAATCGAATAATTTAGTGATAAAAGATTATTTTTTTTATTTTTCTTTTGTAAGATAATGTAGTTTTTTTAAAATAATCCGGTGTAATTTTTATTTTTTCGCACTTTGTCCGCTCGAAATTAGGTTTGAGGTTCAAGAAAACAACAATTTTTTTTATTTTGTACCCCAAAAAGAAAAACACCAATGAAAAATAAAATTGCCTTTATTATTCAACTGAGGGTGCATAGTGAATGATTTATTGTGTTTTGAGGGTGCAAAGTGCTATTATTATTTTTCGAGGGTGCAAAGTGCCAAAATGGTATATTTCAAGGGTGCAAAGTGGAATTAAGCCTATTTATATTTGTTAGAATCAAAAGAAGTTGCAGCTGCGGATCTAAGATCAACAAGCAAAACAGCTTTGTCCTATGATTCAATGCCAATTCAGAACCAAAAGAGACTTTCTAATTACATTATATTACGTTTGATGTTTTTTATAAAAAAAAAAAAAGAAAAAAATCTTATTTAATTCATGTTTTATAATATTTTTATTTATTTCAAATAATATGGTAAATTTTATTTTTTAACACAAAAAATAATATACATTTTGAATCGTAAAAATTCGATACAATGTAAAATTAAATAAATGGCTTTTCTATTCAAGATCAAATCGGAAAATTGAAAAAATTGAAACAAACCGCTTAATAAAAATCGTAAATTGCAAGAGGGTTTTTTTTCTTTTTTTCTTTTTTTTTTAACAAGCAAACAAGAAATTTTATTAAGCAAGATGAACCGATGGGAAGACAACACCTTCACCACCTATACGTGACCGAACCGAAAACAATATAGCCCGTACTACTGCATGCTACTTGAACCAGCAGCAGCTGCTCTATCGTCAACTATGTTCGGATCATTCTTTCGAAAGTTGATAACGAAACGGGGTCCGTTTTCGTTTTCATGTTCATTGTTGATGACTCGATAACCCCAGACTTCGACCCAATCGCCTTTCTTGGCGTTGTGCTGAGCGATGAGTTTATTCCATTGTTTGTTAATAGCTGTTTTGTTCAAGCTTGCCCATAATTTGTAACACAGCTTATAAAGATTGCCGTTTTGATCGAGCCCGGTTAACTCTAACCCTCGTGGTTTCTCTTCTTGATCTCGGGGAGTTAATACATCTTTCCTTTCTTCCTCTGTCAGAAACTCCAACATCTTTTCTTCTCTGTTCACCATCAGCCTATTCAGACCTGGATTTACGTCGGATTCTTCCAGTTTCTTGCGGTACAAGAAAACAGGTCGTCGGGTATTATTACTACTACTACTACTACTTGACCCGTTTTCGTTTTCGTTTTCGTTTTCGTTTTGGGAGTTGTTGATTATTTCCATTAACCCTGGAATCTCCTCCAGCGGAACAGCAGCTTCTTCTTCATTGCCGATGCTGGTTTTCCGCTTCGATTTCCTCGCCACCGGTGATTTTTTCTCCGCCGCCGATTTCTTTTCGTCGTCGGGTTTTGCCTTCTTGTTTTTCCGGCCGTTAACAGGGGAGGTGGGGCCCACTTCTTGATGATTCATCGGAGGAAAAGATTGCAGTGGCTCCGGATCGTGACTTCCGTCGAACTTCCTTTTCTTTGAGGGTTTAAAATTCATCGGAATTTTTGTACTGTCGCCGGAGGAGGAGAAAGAAGGGAGGTTTCCGGTGATGATATCAGCGGCAGCGGCGGCAGCAGCTTGAGATGCAGGAACACGCTTTTCTTGAACATCATCGGGTGGCAAGACCGCAACTGGGCAGCTGCTGCTCGGAGTAGAGGAATATTCCGATGGTGGTGCTGGTGGGGGGTTATGAACATCTTCTTCGTGGACGGCGGCGGAAGAAGGGTGGATTCCGGTGATGACATCAGCGGCAACGAGAGATTCTGGAACACGCTTTTGTTGAACATCATCTTGTGGCAAAGGCGGACTTTGGCGGCGAGGTGTCGGAGCAAAAGAATATTCCGGCCGTGGAAATTCAACCCCAATTAACAACTTTAATATCTCCATTCCAATTAATTAATTAATTTCTGGTGATTAAATTGATTTTCTTTAATTTTTTTCTTAATTGTCGATGGGTAATGAGATTAATTAATGGTGGTGGGTATATATAAGCAGGTGATGGAGAAAGGGTTTTGTAATTGTATTAGGAAATATTTTGGATCTCCTTTCCTTGTTAGAACTGGACATCTAATCAATATATTATGGAATTAATTAATTAATGTTGGATTCTATTTTTATTTCCTAATTCAAATCCACTTCTTCATCTTCTTCTACGTGCATTCCAAACTAAAATCACACATAATTTCAAATTAAATTTCATTGTTAAAAAAAACTAATTTTAAAAGATGAATTTATGTTATTAATAGTATATGAATAAGTGTTGAACCCCATTATGAATTAAGGATGTTTATTTAAAATAAAAAATGTTATACTTTAATTGCCATGCATAAATGATTCTTGCGATTTGAAACTCAATTTCACTTTCTCGTGTATTTGACGAATATTTACTTATGCTAGGAACTTCTACCCCATATCCCATATATACCTTTTTGGTATCAATATCTATGACCAAGTGTTGTTACTAGGATTTGATCATCTGACATGACATTTTTTGCGTCTTCCATTGAAGTTTCTTCTAATTCCATCATTTTATTATACAAAATTCAAGTACATATCAAATATAAACGATAATGTGTCGTTAAATAATAAAATTATCAAATATCATACAAAAGCAGATGCCGCATCAGAATTAACAAATTGGCCAGTTTTGTCCACATGAGTTTTTCTCCATAGCTCAATCTTGTTTGGATTTGCTTGTTTAGAATGCATGAGTGAATAGTATAATATTTTTTCATCGCATAAGTGAATAGTATAATCTGACAAAAATAAAATAAAATTACATACCATCTTTTTATAGCGAGAAAGGTATCTGATCTTCCCGAAAGTGTGGCTGAAAAGCATTTTATCTTTATTGTTTACATTGGTAGTTGATCTCTCCTGGATTGACATGTAAAAAGTATTTTATTTATTAACTTTATCGTAAGAGAAATAAAATCTAACTATGTATCTTTTTTCTTTGGACTCAAGATTTTGTGAAACTTTAAGGCTATAAAAATGCATGTGCCATCTACGAAGATTGTATAAGAATGGTTGAAATTGTATTACCTTGAGTGAGGCCTCTACTATTAAATTAAGTCAGATATCAAGTTGACGTTGTATCTCCCTCAACCTTTTAATCTGCAAACGAGAGTTGTCATTAATAAAAAATACAATTTGGAAGCGGTGAATTATCTGCCCTAAGAGTACCTAGCTTTGTTTACTGCCCTAGACAGAGCTAGACCTAGTACTCTGCATTACACAACAAAAATATGCCAAATACATTTACTCAGCTCCAACACACACACACACAATCCCACTGTATGTCTGTGTGTGTGTTTCTTGGAGAGATAGTAGTTTCAGGGGCCCTGGTGAGCATATATATATATATATATATATATATATATATATATATATATATATATATATATATATAAAAGATACTTTTATTGCTCTATGAACTTAAATTAAGGAAGATGGAATGATATAATAATAGGGGAAATGAGTGTGCAGAAGCAGATATGTTATAAGTTTCATCCATGAAGAGAACTGTGGGACTAACTAGATAACACTGCATAATTAAGAGACTAATAAAGGAATATAGAAAAATTAATATGAAAATAACTAGTTAACACTGCACTTGCATTGACGAACTTATATTTGCAACTTCCGTAAAATCAAATTACACAAGCATAGCAAGGCCATCAACACAAGCAAAACTAAAAAAAATAATGGAAAATACATGGATAAAAATCAACTTCGGATTATGTTCTCCTAACAAAATTTCATATAACAAAATTGGTGTTCATCACTCGAGAACAAAAAATAATCTGGTTGCTTTCGGTGTTGCGGGTTATTAAATTGTTCAAGGTAAACAAAAAATTCACTCATGAACTTACCGAATTGCTGTAAACGAGTCGACACCAAAAACGCAATTATTGAAACTTTACGTTCTCTTCTGAATCGATCGAGATTGATGGTGGCGGAGGCACCGGAAAGCTGACAGTGTCACAGTGGTGGTGGTGGTGGTGGCGGAGGCACCGGTGGTGGTGGTGGACGCAAAATCTAGAAGAAAGGGGAAGAAAATCGAAGAGAAATAATCTAGAGGAAAGGGGAAAAGTGAGAGAGAACGAAAAAAGGGGAGATTATTATGAAGTACAGTTTGTCACAACGTAAAAAATCTGGGAATGAATTTTAGTTTCTATGAATAAATAATTAGATTAATTTATGTATGACGAAGTACATTTTGTCACAACAAATAAATAATGTGACTAAATTACTTTTGTCATAAGAACATGAAATATTGTGGCATAATTGAGACCGCCAGTTAAGAAAATAAATTCCTACATTCTATTGTGACGATTTTTACTGTTGTCACCTAAAATGGAGTTTATGCGATGATATTCACTTTTGTCTCATAAATTATTCATTTATGAGACGAATTTATATTTCGTCATAAGATCTCCACTCTACTGTGACGAATTTGGATTTCGTCACAATAAATCGTCATATAAAACACTTTTTTTTGTAGTGTATGGTCAATTTATGAAAAAACCCCTCTTGTTTGGATGGTTACATCTACCCCTTACTCATCCACCCTTATGGTGTCAAATTCAACATAATCATCTAGATTTAGTTGAATGTGATATAAATTGTACTCGTTTTGTGTAAAAATACAGTTTCTGATGACCACAATCTGATATATACAAGCCAAAAAATACATATTATGAGCATTTTGCTTCAAAATGTGGAGTTTGAATGGGATAAAACGGGTACAAGAGTGACAATATTCCATAAAATCTAGAAGATTAATTCCACTAAATCTGAAACCGCAAGGGTGGATATGTAAGAAGATTTATAGTTGAGGGGTGGTTGTAATTTCCCAAATAGAAAGGATTTTCGTAATTTGACCATACTTTAGGGAATGGTTGTAATTTACCCATTAAATTTTGGTGAAATAATTATGGGAAATGATGAATATAGAACGGCTTTTAGTAAATGTAGGACATTTTTTTAATTGTAACTTTTACAGAACTGCTTTTAGTAAATGTAGGATATTTTTTTAATTCTAATTTTTATCACTATTTTAGAACGTATTTTAGTAGCTATAGACATTTTAATATAAACTAGCAAACACCTGTGCGAAATACTCTTAAAAGCAAACACCACCTCAATTTTTCTTCGATCTCTTTCTTTGAGCTCCAACTGTTAATGGAGATTGAAATATCACCCATTTTTTTTTCAAGTTATACTGTTAGTTTTTATATATATAATTCACTAGCAACTATATGTATTAATAAAAAATGCTTAAATAAATAATAAACAATACAATTTCCCAAAGCCTAAAACTTGAATGTTACCAAGAGTGTTAACAGTGCAAAGAATTCAAAGTCACACCAAAAAAAGCTACTGAGACGTGCATTATTAAGTGTATATTTTTACACTTTATCGTACCTTTTTATTTGAGCTTTTGGTGTGATTTAACGATAATTGGTGCTTAAAAAGTCGATTTATTGTATTTTAGGTATAAATTGAAGAATTGGAAAAGTTTGGGGTCAAAACTGTAATTTTAGAGAAAATATGGGCCAAAAGTGAAATAATCAAAAATCTGAAGAATTTGGCACGGGACGGCCGTCCTAGATTTACACCTAAAAATGGGACGGCCGTGCCAACTGCAGAAATTGGGCAGAAGGTTTCGGGGATTCTCGCGCGGCCGTGTGAAAATTGCACTGATTTTCGCGCGGCCGTGCCAAAACACGCTAGAGACAATTTTGGACTTTTAATCACACAAGGAAACCTAAAATCATCTACCAAGTTGGGACATCTATTTAAGCCCAAACCAAGCACGAATTAGAGGACTTTTGACACAACCTTGGAGCGAGAGGAGCGAGAGAACGAAGAATAGAAGACGGAGAATTGACAAATCTTCATCACAATTCTTCTTTCATCTATCTTTTCTTAATCTATTCTTTTTATATTTTTATGATGTTTTTCTTAGAGAACATGCGTAGCTAAGTTTTTAATTTAGGATTTTGTCGGAACCCTATGTGGGGATGGTGAACCCGTTTTCTTGAGATTATGCAATTATGATTTTATGATTATTTCTTCTACTTGTTATGATTGTTAATGCATGAACCTGATCAATTTATGTGCTTTATCTGTGATTATTGGGATTGACTCGACAGAGCTATTTTGATAATTAGACGGTAGGTAGAAGAGCCTTCGAGTAGTTTTCACCGGATGAATGTGTCAATTGCATGTGGTGTCGTAGACATACAGATATCACCTTAGGTAGCCATTTACGAGACTTGTTAGTTAATGCTTTATTTATAATTGGTTTGCATAGACATATAGTGAATCGTTTATGAATAATAGACTCATAATACACGCGACAGCGGGTTATGAGTAAATTAGTGTCTCGGGTTAATAATCATGAATCATATATTTCATAATTGAGGGGTTTTGGGTGAGCAATTCTTGCATAGGGGGAAGATAAAATCCTAGCTCCGTTTTTATTGATATTCTCTCTTGTTTATTTGCTTTCATAATTAGTTTAATTTATTTAGTTGATTAAATTTGACAACCTTGCGTAGGCTGGATAAAAATCATAATTGTTAGAATTTGGTACTTAGGATTAGATAATTTGAGTATTCCATGTGGGATCGACATCCGACTCTCACGAGTCCACTTTTACTACTTGTTTGCGATACGTGCACTTGCGTGTTAGGTATTTAGCACCCAACAAGTTTTTGGCGCCGTTGCCGGGGAATACGGCTAAATTATCTATTTATTCTAATATTAAATTTGAGCAATTTTTCTTACTTCAGCCGTTTTATTTATTTTATTTAATTATTATTATTTTTTTATTATTTAATTTTTTTTTAGGTACTTTTTATGCGATAATGGAAGAAGGGAATAATCGTAGGGGAGATGACCAAGGGCGCCTACCGAATGCGGCAGGAAATATCGTCAACGAGCAAGAGCAACTTCAGCTAATTAATCCACCACCTCGTCAACGAGCATTGCATGAGTACACCGTTCCAACACTCAATGGGTTTCAATCAAGCATCCAGCAGCCCCCCATTGAAGCCAACAATTTCGAAATTCGAGCGGGACTCCTTACTATGCTCCAAAACAATGGGTTGTTCAGCGGATTAGCTCACGAAGATTCACATCTCCACTTGGTCAATTTTCTCGAGACGTGCGACTTGCACAAGATGAACGGAGTATCGCCCGAAGCACTGCAACTCCGCCTGTTCAAGCACTCTTTACAAGGAGCAGCCCGAGAATGGTTACAAACTCGCGCACCGCACTCCATCTCGTCTTGGCCCCAATTAGCACAACTCTTCATGAACACCTACAACTCCCCAACAAAAACTGAGAGAATCCGGAGAGAAATACAAAATTTCATGCAAGAAGCCGGTGAAGCGCTATTCGAGACGTGGGAGCGGTTCAAACAATTAATTCGGAGATGCCCGAATCATGGACTTCAAGAGTGGAGGCAACTTCAAATATTTTATGATGGATTGCAAGATAATTCGAGAACGGTGCTCGATTTAGCAGCTGGCGGTATGTTCATGAGCTTGACCTATGACGAAGCGTACGAACTTTTGGAGCGAATCGCAAGGAACAAATACATGCGGGCATCGGACCGGTCAAATAGCGGAGCTGTCAAGACGGGAGGAATTTTGGAGTTAGACGGGGTCACCGCAATCACCGCTCAGTTAGAAAAGCTATCAAAGCAAGTAGCAGCTTTGCAGACTCAGCAAGTCCATGCAATCAACGGTCCCAACCAGTGCTTAGAAGAAACGGAGTCTCTAAACTACGTGAATGACACCAACCGACAACAGAGGAACCCGTACTCCAACACCTATAATCCGGGATGGAAAGATCACCCCAATTTTGTATGGGGAGGAAATCAGCAAGGACAAAGGCAACACTACAAGAAAAAGTCCTTTTAACAACACGCGAAGCACGTCGTCAAACTATTTCGACAACATTCGGGCGCACGTGGTTGACCAACATGTTGTTAAAAGTTACCGAATAATAACAACGTGCAACGTACGTGGTAAACAGCGTTGTCGTTTATATTACAACAACATACATCGTATGTTGCGCTATAGCATTCACAAGATTCATATGCATGTTGTGGCTGGTTTTACCACCACAGACCAGTGCATCTTGCAATAGAATTTTAACAACATTTATATGCATGTTGTAATTTTTACTTACTTTCACAAAAAAAAATTTACTATATATAAATAAATCAATATTTTCCATTTTCAAATAATTTACTGGAAATACAATAATTGAATAACAATTATCCATAAAAAAATATCATTTCATTAAAATAATTATTCGTTACAATAAAGTATCTATCATTCTCAAAAGTGATAAACTCATCTACATCACTGTTAGCCTTCCACAAACGAAACAAAAAATGATCAAAAAACAAGAAAACCCAATGTAAATTTTGTTTGATTAAGCAAAATAAAATAGAGCTCTTGTATAGGACATTGATGCTAACCTCTCTAGCTACCACATGGCATCGATACCAACATCTCTGTCAAGAAGAAAGAGCTTAGGTTATTTTACTAAAATAAGGTTGAATTCACAAACAAATACGAGAGAGAGAGAGAGAGTTCTTATCTTGTTTCGCTACGTAGCTGCAACACTTAGACTATAAGCAATCATGTAAGAGATAGTTTATGTGTAAGAGAAAAAGTTTATATACTATATTAATACTTACCACATTGCTATAACTGAAGTTAATTTCCGAGTCCGGCATCAATCCTGCTACCAAAACAAGAATCTCGAAAGTATTCTAGACTTATTAAAGTACAAACCTGTCAATTATGAGAAAAGAAAAGCTACTAAAATGAGCATATAAACAATAGTGAAAGCAAGTCCGATAAAACACATTTGATGCCAACCTCACTACCATGAATAAACAAATTCTTACCAAAATTTGTTAATTTGCTAGTTTATGTTTGCCCAAGTCATCAGATCTCAAGCGAATGATTACATGGACATTCCTGGAAAAAAAAAGATCTTTCTCTTTTGTTAGTCACCATAAAGTAGCAAAAATGGTTCAGGGAATCTTATTTGTATAACAACACATGTTCTTCTTCGATATATAAAAGGAACTTGAAGAAAAATTCAAACTGCAAAAGGTTACTCACAGTACTTTATATCCTACAAACCCATCAAACTACCAATATAATATTCATCTAGAAATCCCTACAACAACCAGTTCTGATTTCTAGAACAATACTTCTTCTATTTGCAATTCAGCCATTACCTTTCATTACAAAAGACAATAACTTAATATAATATATACCTACATAGATTGATAGAGGTGATCATAGTTTAAGCAAAAAAATTCTGCATATATAAAATTAATTTGGGGTGCACCAGCAAAAACGAGAGACATAGAGAGACCTTACATAGAGAAATCGAATCGAATAATTCGTTGTTTGATGGCCGTCTCCTGTCTTCGTGTGCGGTGGAGGTTTATCTGGTCGTAAGACTCTGTTTTGGCAAGAAAAAAAAAAAAAAAAAAAAGGAGGGGCCCACGCGCTTGACGGAGTGCGGTGCTAAGGAGCCACCGACGGAGGAGGAGTATCCACCACTGCGGAAGCCAAATAAGAAACCACCACCACCGTAGCCACACACTAAGCCGCATCGGCCTCCGGGCGAACGTCCTTCTTGTAGCTGAATTGCTTTAATAAAATATAATAATATTCAATAAAATGGGAGCATCAGAGAAGAAAAATAGCTTTAACGAAAACACAAAAATAATGATGCAAAGACACCAATGACAATCACAACATAAGAAAAACAATAACAAAACTGGCATATTCGTTTGACCCCATGAAATTAATGCTAGGAATCAGACTAACCAATACCGATGTGTAGACCGATCATCTAAAAATTCCATTCAAATAAAACATAGAAGAAAAAAAATATTAAGACCGACAAAATTGAAAAAAACATTTTAAATTCGTTCATGGGAAATGAAATTGAAAAAACAAATTAACAGAGTTCGCTAGCAAATCTCCTATAATTGTTTCATTCTTATGGAAATAAAATATAAAAGGGGAGAAACGGAGTCAACAATTTGTTTATGAAGAGTAGATAAGAACAATAGAAAGAAGATAATGGCAATTACATATGGGCGAGAAAGTCGGCGAAGTATACTATTGGAGAAGAAACGATGGCCAAAATTGAAGGGAAGGTCCTTACCAGAGGCCCTAATGGAGGCGAGGTTGTCCGCCTACGTAGGCGGCAGAAGCGGTGACCTCGATGCTCGTCGCCGCCTAAAGCGGCGAGCGCTTCGCATCGCTCTTCCCGGTCGGCAATCGGTGGAGTATAAGCCTAATTAAGAGAGGCAGCGGCGGACGTTGGATGAAAGGGCAATGTGCAGTGTATATAAATTGAACCTCTCCCCCTGGACGGTGGCCAACGAGTGTGAGGGGAAGAACGTGGGAAGGGGGGGAAGGGCAGAAATAAAATCGAAGAAAAGGAGAAGGCAGCGGCAGGTAACGACGTCGTTTTACATGTTTGGGGGCCAAAAAAAAAGGGAAAAGAAAATAATGTGGGGATAATTGAGAACATCCGCTCTTATATATATGTAATATATATTCACAATTATTTTACTCATAAACTACTACCAGTAGATTCCTCAAAAAGAAAAAAAAAAACTACTAGCACTAGAACATATTATATTATATATCAATACAAAGTAACATTAATTAATTTAATTTTTTTTTTTTAAATGTGTGCTCTTAAAAGTTAGAACTTATAACAAGACATGGTAACATAAATAATAATGCCTACAATTATTAAACTGGTCGTTCATTCGACAAAATTTGAATAAATTTACAACATGCAAGTGCATCTTGTAGTATATAGTAAATAATGACAAGAAACAACGCATCTTGTTATATTGGTTGAACATTGAATAATTTTACAATGTGCTAATGCACCTTGTAGTAGGTTAGTTTAACAACATGCAACCTAAGAGTGTTGTAAAATACATTGAGTTGTCGCTAATAACAACAGGCATTAAAAGCATGTTGTAGAATATATAATATTACAACATACTTTTCATGCACGTTGTCAATTATGTGTTGTTGAAAGTCATTTTTCTTGTAGTGCAAGCACCACCTCAAGCTCAACCTCAAGGTGGAGATCTCGCAAATATCTTGGCGCAATTTATGACAACCACCCAAGCCTCCATCCGAAATTTGGAAACACAGATGGGTCAACTTGCAACCCAGCTAACCGCGAGGCCATCGGGAGCACTGCCGTTAAATACGGAAGATCCTCGAAAGAGCAACATCGAGCAGTGCAATGCTGTAAGTTTAAGGAATGGGAGACAATTGGAGGAAGCCCCACGAAAAGAGAAGAGAAGTACGGTAATCGAGAAGACGAGTGTGATTGGGGAAAAAGAAGCAACTCACGAAGAATCACTATCATCAACAGTGAAATCACGAGCCCCTCCAATTCCATATCCTCAAACGTTTCTCAAGAAGAAGTTCGATGCCGAATACCAAGGGTTTTTGGACAAGTTGAAGGAGATTCACATAAACATCCCTTTTATCGAAGCCCTTCAAAAGATGCCAAAGTGGGTGAAATTCCTCAAGGATCTCGTGACAAAGAGGAAGAAATTGCAAGGGAACGAGATGATCCAACTCACGGAGCAATGCAGTGCAATTCTTACACGGCCCCTTCCACAAAAACTCGGCGATCCAGGTAAGTTCACTATTCCTTGTACTATAGGAGGTAAAAATTTTAGATCGCTCATTGATTTAGGAGCTAGCATTAATCTTATGCCTTATTCGACTTATAAAAATCTTGGGTTAGGTGAGATTGAACCGACGGCTATAACTCTTCAATTAGCCGATAGGTCTTTAGTTTACTCAAAAGGTATTTTAGAGAATGTGCTAGTAAAAGTGAACAAATTTATCTTCCCTGTTGATTTCGTTATACTTGATATAGATGAAGATAGGGAGATACCTCTTATTTTAGGGAGACCGTTTTTAGCCACGTCGAAAACTCTAATTGATTGTGCTAGTGGTGATCTTACAATGACGGTGCATCATCAAACGATCAAATTTAATGTTTTTAGTGCTAATAAAAATCCATGTGATAATAATGATTGTTTTGCTATTGATCTTATGGATTTTACAAATCATGAAAAATTTGACGTTTCGATCTTGGACCATGGGAAAGCATCTTTGAGTGCAAGAGATGATGGCGGAAACGGGAGTCGGAAGGAGCAAGTTTATTTTATGAACTCAATTCCAACTCTTCCGGGAGATAGTCAAAAGAGTTGGGGTTTTAAAGACGATGTTGGCAAGCCTCATGACATCAAGAAGAATAAGCGAACCAGTCGAAAGAAGAATCGGATCAACCCATTTATTCAAGACTACCTCCAAAAGGAAGTACGGAGATGGGTTCAAAAGCTAAGGAATTGAAGAGCAAGAACAAAGTCTGACTGAAGACTATAAACTTAGCGCTTCTCGGGAGGCAACCCGAGATTTTCGTTTTTTTATTTTATTTTATTTATTTTTCTTGTTTTGTTTTGTTTATTTATTTTATAAGCATGCAAGCTAATAAATTAAACATGTTTTTAATTTTTAGGACCAAAAATCGCAATTTTGCAGCTCATACGGCCGTCCCAAAACAAGGCTTAATTTCACACGGCCGTGTGAAAAATTTGGAAGCTACTGCCCAATTTTGGCAAATCGCACGGCCGTGCGGAAAATAGTTCAAAATCTCATACGGCCGTGCGAAACTCAACAGAAGCATAATAAAGGCGAGGGTGGAGAGAAAACCGGAGACGGCCAAGACGACTTATTCAGGTGTATTCTATCCTTAAACTTCGTGTTAATTACATTGAGGGCAATGTAAATTTTAAGTTTGGGGATGGAAAATTACTTGTTTTTATGTGCTTTATTTTTTTAGTTTGCATGCCTTAAGTTTTTTTTATTTGAGTTATTTTATTTTAGTTATTTCTTTCGAAAAAAAAAATTGCTTGAGATAAATGCTTCGATGAATCATGATGATGAAAGATGGTCGATGTTTAATGATGAAATTGCTTGTTTTATCTTGATTTTGATCGAATTTTGGTGAGGTTTTGATTCAAAGTGTCGTAAGAAGGAGTCATTGTTAGGAATCTCGAATTATGCGTTGCTTTGGTTGAAAGTTTTGTGTTTTAAAATTTGAGTTAATTTATGTTATATCATATGCTATTCGGTTTTAGAACTTGTCTTATGAATTTACAAAGTGAAATATTAAATTGTTGAGCAATTTGGGAAGTGATTTGGGCCATCTTTGAACCGTTTGAGCCTTTCAAGCCTACCTTTAAATTTTTATCATTCGAACCTTGATTGAGCCTTGGAGAAACGGTGTTCTTTCTTTTAGCCAATGTGTATAAGGTAGAATAAGTGGAGATTTTTGAACAGTTAACCCTTGGAGTTCGGTCGAAATTTTTTATAAGGTCCTTCTTCGTCGAAAAAAAAATTTAATAAAAAAAAAAATTATTCTTCATTGGTGGTTTCCCGTAACATTCGCATGATAGATATACTTTGTGCTTCCGACTAGTTTGTACAATAAGGAACATACCATGTTCTTGAGCAATAGACTTTGCCCACTCTTTAAATTCGTTTACACTACAAAATATTTTGTCCGATGAGAAATATTCACTATAATCGACTTCTTTAGACGACTTGAGATGATCCTGGTCCAAATTAGTACCAAAATAAATATATATTATAAAATCTGGTACATAAAATAGAAAACGGAAAATCTGGCACATAAAACAGAAAAAAAAAAAAATCACACCGAAATGAATTTTTTTACCTCACTTCCAATCTCACTTTCAGCTGTATCACCCTCCAAAACTATTAAATCCATGTTCTCGGTGATTGATGATGATTAATTGTGTTATATTCTCCCAAAGTAATGTTGATGGAGACTTATAAAAAAAAAGTTTGAAAGAATAAGATGAGATATATTACGCTTTGAATTTTAAAATAAAGTGTCTACGTTTACTAAAACTCTTCATTGGATAATCTGTCAAAATAATGTCGTTAAAAAAAATCTAAAATAAAGGGATTTGACAAAATATGGTGGGATACATATTTTTGAATATTTAAAATAAAATGTCCTATATTTACTAAAATTCGTCCTGCATTTATCACCACCCAATAATTATATACAAATTTTCATTCTCAATAGGAGAAGATTAAGAGAAAAAGTCACCCCAACAAAATTCATAATTTTCTCCAACTCTTAAGTAAAAGAATTGGGATTTTTTAGAGTAATTTGATAAATTAATAATTTTATATGAAAAAAGATAAACATATATTATTTTGATTTTTCATGTAATTTCATCAGTTAATTGCTCTCACAAATATAATACGAATAATTTTACTATTTAATATCCCTACAACTTACAAGATGACCCTTAAATAACCATTCAAGCAGTTACCTAAGATGACTCTAACTCTAATTCTTCTGACCTATTGCAAAAAATATTGAACAAAATCCAATTCATCCAGCCTGTTCACATGCATGAACTTTTAATAATAATGAAAATATGAGTGTATTTTTTATATTAAAAAATCGAGCGGTATTCGTGGTTTTATTAATAATAACTTACATTTTTCCACTGTTTATTTAATAAATATAAGGGCAAATTACGGCACGCTTGGGTATGGCCAAATTACGAAAATACCCCTCCAAAGGTAAATTTAGATTCTACTTTGTCGGAGACTATAAAGGCTTTGGAATTCGCCAAGGAACATCAATTCACAAAAAAAATCCTAGAGAGCGACTCGAGTATCATTGTTAAAGCTGTGGAAGAAGATGATGGGAGCTCTTTTTCAAGCTATGGTAATATTATATATTGCTGATATTAAATCTCTCGCCACCAGCTTTGAAGTCTTCAAGATCGGTCATGTGTTGCGAGAATGCAACCGACCAGCTAATGAAATAACAAAATTGTCTATTAGTTCTTCATTTCAGCTCAATTTTCTTCCAACTTTATTAGAGATATTGTAATTTCTGAAATTCCATATCAATGAAATATGATCCTTTCTTTTAAAAAAAAAATAATAATTTATGGAGGTTTAATTGTATTATGAATGTTTTATTTATGCATGGCAATCAGGCCCGTTCTTGAGAGTTCGGGGGCCCTAGGCAAGGTTTAAAGAACAACTGAAAACAGGGGCCCTTATTTGATAAAATAATTTTTATAGGGTAAATTACAACTACCCCCTGAGGTATGGTTAATTTACGAAAAATAGCCCTCTTGTTTGGATAATTACATCTATCCCTCAACTATGATTTTTTTCTTACATCTCCACCCTTATGGTGTCAAATTCAACATAATCATCTAGATTTCGTGGAATGTGCTCTAGTTTGTACTCGTTTTGTGTAAAAATACAGATTTCGTGGAATCTGATATATACAAGCAAAAAAACACATATTATGATCATCTTGCTTCAAAATGTGAAGTTCGAATGGGATAAAACGGGTAAAAAAAGTGATAATATTCCATATAATCTCGAAATTTTCACTAAATTTGAAACCGCAAGGGTGGACGTGTAAGAAGATTTATAGTTGAGGGGGTGGTTGTAATTACCCAAATAAGAGGGGGTGTTTTTATAATTTAACCATACCTCAGGAGGTGGTTGTAATTACCCTTTTTTGTAGTAATGGGTGTTCGAAATTGAATGTATTAAAAACTATAAATAATATTTTCTAAAAATGATGAAATAAAAGATTACGGGGTTCGGGGGCGGTGCCCCCGAAATATGTTTTGAAATGTATGAATATAAAGTAGCTAAAAATATGGAAAAAAAAATTCAAAATTAACAATATGATTTGCTGGTTCACTTCCTCCCGTGACGTATAATCTTTATAGCAAATAGACTTCATAAATATTTAAAAACTTGAATACACTAATGAATATTGATTCTGTTTTAGAATAAAAATAAGTAATTGAGATATTATAAATTTAATATTTAGGGGCCCCAAAGTTAAGAAAATTGCAAAAATATTTATTGATTATTTAGCTTAAATTTATTTTAGAACCGATGTTCCAAAATATAATATATATTATTTTTTAAAAAATAAGTACTAATATATAAAGTGTAAATAAAATAATTTGGGGGCCCCAAATTTTCGTAAAAAATCGGGGGCCCTAGGCGACCGCCTACTTCGCCTCCCCTCAGAACCGGCCCTGATGGCAATTAAAGTATTACATTTTTTTTATTTTAAATAAACATCCTTAATTCATAATGGGCTTCACTTATTCATATACTTTTATTAATGACATAAATTCATCCTTTAAAATTAGTTTTTTTTAACAATGAAAATTAATTTGAAATTATGTGTTGTTTTAGTAAATTAGTTTTTTTTAACAATGAAATTAATTTGAAATTACGTGTTTTAGTTTGGAATCCACGTATTAGAAGAAGAAGTGGATTCGAATTAGGAAATAAAAATAGAATCCAACATTAATTAATTAATTCCATAATATATTGATTATATGTCCAGTTCTAACAAGGAAAGGAGATCCAAAATATTTCCTAATACAATTACAAACCCTTTCTGGATCACCTGCTTATATATACCCACCACCATTAATTAATCTCATTACCCATCGACAATTAAGAAAAAAATTAAAGAAAATCAATTTAATCACCAGAAATTAATTAATTAATTGGAATGGAGATATTAAAGTTGTTAATTGGGGTTGAATTTCCACGGCCGGAATATTCTTTTGCTCCGACACCTCGCCGCCAAAGTCCGCCTTTGCCACAAGATGATGTTCAACAAAAGCGTGTTCCAGAATCTCTCGTTGCCGCTGATGTCATCACCGGAATCCACCCTTCTTCCGCCGCCGTCCACGAAGAAGATGTTCATAACCCCCCACCAGCACCACCATCGGAATATTCCTCTACTCCGAGCAGCAGCTGCCCAGTTGCGGTCTTGCCACCCGATGATGTTCAAGAAAAGCGTGTTCCTGCATCTCAAGCTGCTGCCGCCGCTGCCGCTGATATCATCACCGGAAACCTCCCTTCTTTCTCCTCCTCCGGCGACAGTACAAAAATTCCGATGAATTTTAAACCCTCAAAGAAAAGGAAGTTCGACGGAAGTCACGATCCGGAGCCACTGCAATCTTTTCCTCCGATGAATCATCAAGAAGTGGGCCCCACCATCAACGGCCGGAGAAACAAAAAGGCAAAATCCAACGAAAAGAAACCGGCGGCAGAGAAAAAATCACCGGCGAAGAAATCAAAGAGGAAAACCAACAGCGACAATGAAGAAGCTGCTGCTGTTCCGCTGGAGGAGATTCCAGGGTTAATGGAAATAATCAACAATAACTCCAAAAACGAAAACGAAAACGAAAACGAAAACAAAAATGAAAACGAAAACGGGTCAAGTAGTAGTAGTAGTAATAATACCCGACGACCTGTTTTCTTGTACCGCAAGAAACTGGAAGAATCGGACGTAAATCCAGGTCTGAATAGGCTGATGGTGAACAGAGAAGAAAAGATGTTGGAGTTTCTGACAGAGGAAGAAAGGAAAGATGTATTAACTCCCCGAGATCAAGAAGAGAAACCACGAGGGTTAGAGTTAACCGGGCTCGATCAAAACGGCAATCTTTATAAGCTGTGTTACAAATTATGGGCAAGCTTGAAGAAAACAGCTATTAACAAACAATGGAATAAACTCATCGCTCAGCACAACGCCAAGAAAGGCGATTGGGTCGAAGTCTGGGGTTATCGAGTCATCAACAATGAACATGAAAACGAAAACGGACCCCGTTTCGTTATCAACTTTCGAAAGAATGATCCGAACATACTTGACGATAGAGCAGCTGCTGCTGGTTCAAGTAGCATGCAGTAGTACGGGCTATATTGTTTTCGGTTCGGTCACGTATAGGTGGTGAAGGTGTTGTCTTCCCATCGGTTCATCTTGCTTAATAAAATTTCTTGTTTGCTTGTTAAAAAAAAAAGAAAAAAAGAAAAAAAACCCTCTTGCAATTTACGATTTTTATTAAGCGGTTTGTGTCAATTTTTTCAATTTTCCGATTTGATCTTGAATAGAAAAGCCATTTATTTAATTTTACATAATTGTATCGAATTTTTACGATTCAAAATGTATATTATTTTTTGTGTTAAAAAATAAAATTTACCATATTATTTGAAATAAATAAAAATATTATAAAACATGAATTAAATAAGATTTTTTTCTTTTTTTTTTTTTATAAAAAACATCAAACGTAATATAATGTAATTAGAAAGTCTCTTTTGGTTCTGAATTGGCATTGAATCATAGGACAAAGCTGTTTTGCTTGTTGATCTTAGATCCGCAGCTGCAACTTCTTTTGATTCTAACAAATATAAATATATATAAAAAAAATTAATAGTATATATAACATAAACTTAGTGACTGAATTAATATAAGGCGGCGGATATATACAAGCCTATTTCCTTATTAGTTCAAACTCATATAAATGAGTTTATTAGTTCAAGCCCGAAAATTAATTTCATTTATTAGATCAAGACCAAACAGGACGAATATACCCTTATCAATAAATAATACCAAAATACAAAGAAACTCTATTTTTAATTTGTTCAAGACCAAAAAATAAAAAGTAAAAAAAGTAAAAAAAGAACAAAAAAAAAATAGAAAAAAAATAGAAAAAACTCACAACTGCCGCCACACACCGCCGAGACACCGACCAACGAGACTTCCACCGCGCCGATAAGGACCAGCGACCCACCCACCGCACCACATCCACCGCACCATCACCACCACCCCACCACCACCAACAAGTCCTTTTTACTAAACTTTTGTTTGTTAATTCAAAAACATTAATCGAGCATCGATTCTTAATAAATATGCGTGGATGAACATTAATCTATGCTTACTTCTTGTTGAGTTGCAGTTTTAGCCGATTTTGGAAAAACAATTGAGATTGAAATTGATTTTTTTGTGTATTTTCTTTGGTTTCCCAAATCGGTTTATCCAGACCGATTTTGTACACGAAAATCGGCGTCACAATGCCGATTTTTGTTAACCAAATCGGCGATACAACGCCGACTTTACAAGTCAAAATCGGCGTTGTAACGCCGATTCTTTTTTTTTTTTTTTTGATTTATGTTTTTTTATTTGGTTTTGAATTTCATTAAGGGTAAATTAGTATTTTTATGTTGTAGGTCTTGAATTAATAAAAAAATGAGCTTGCATATATCCGCCGCGTTAATATAAATATAAGAAATATAACGTTCATACTTATATCCACGTTAGCTCCCCCACCGGAGTACTTCGACTACCTAATTGTTGACGGCGACGCTCACCGCGTCCACAAAAGTCAGATGATTTCTTGCAAGGCTTGATTGATGAATACAAATACAATGATCGACCATTTGCTCTCTTTCCAAGAACCAGAGCCTGAATCCAACACAGATCCTCAACAATGGCTTATAATCTGAACACAGAGCTACCGAGAAACGCCGTCTGTAGACCGCGTCGACAACAAGCCGAGTTCGGTATCAACTTCACATCGATGGAAGAGTGCAATCGGTTGGCAAGTCAAGGAAGGTAGCCCGATGTGCGGGTGTGCCAATGACCGTTTGGGCAAAGAACTAGCAAGTGATTGGCAAGGCAAGCAAAATGTGAAAAATGCAAGGCAGATGGGCTGTCTAGCAACCGACGGGGCTGTTTTGGGCCGTTTGGTGCACGCGCGCGCGCCCGAGCAAGGCAGGCCCCAACAACCGACCATATGGGCAGTTTTGAGGGAAGTTGCGGAGCGGTTGAGGCCTGGAATGCATGTAGAACTGCCTCTTATTACTTGTAATAGTTGGCCAAGTGTTAGACTAGTGTGGTGCCAAGTGACCCTAGGTAGTTTTATGTGAAAACTACCTTCTTCATTGTATTTATATGGCTTTGAGTGCACAAATCCGACCCATCTAGCATTAGAGAGTTCATATTGCAATTGTGGGCATTCTGAGTGAGGATTTTGTGTGTACACCTTAGTCTCCCTTGTATTCTTTGTGGAGAATTAATATAAAGGTTGGGCGTTGCCCGTAAACGTGCTTGTGTGTTGTTTGCCGCTGCATACTCTTGTTATTGTTTACTTTGGCTTAAAAGACTTGTTTTTGTGCTTTTTGTTGGTTGACTGATTTTGGTGGGCAAATCAGACCGTACAAGCGAAAAAATCTTGAAGAAAGAAACCCCTGTAACACCATACATATTGATATATGGACTTGAAATTGTAATTTGTAAATAAACTCATATATACAAAAATCTATCTTCTTACATTAGAAATTCAGAAATATTAAGACATGTAATTTGTAAATAAACTCATATATACAAAAATCTATCTTCTTACATAGAAATTCAGAAATATTAAGACAGAAACAGATTAGAAGATCAAATTTATAAACTAAACAATGGAAAGATGTAATTTTTATCACTAATAAACCACGAATACCGCTCGATTTTTTAATAAAAAAAATACACTCATATTTTCATTATTATTAAAAGTTCATGCATGCAAACATTATAGAAGAATTAGGTTAAGAGTCATCTTAGGTAACTGCTTGAATGGTCATTTAAGGGTCATCTTATAAGCTGTAGGGATATTAAATAGTAAAATTATTCTTATTAAATTTGTGAGAGAAATTAGCTGATGAAATTACTTGAAAAATCAAATAATATATATTTATCTTTTTCGTATAACATTGTTTATCAAATGACTTTAAAAAATATATATATATATATATGAACTTCTTTTAAACTTCGTTATACCTTGTTTTCATTGGTTAACAGATCCCTAGTTGGCCAGGGTTGTACTTCTTGGGCCGTAAATTACCCATGGAATTGTGCAATCTCTGGGTAAATTCCACTTTGTACATTTGAAATATAGTTGTTTCTTAATTTGCACCCAAAAAAAATTGACTGCATTTTTACCCTTGAAATACAATAAATCATTCGTAATTGGAAGAATTATTTTTCTTTTTTACGCTATTCTTTCGGTGCAGAATGCCAATTCAAGTCGTTCTTGTTTTCACAACACTTCAACTCAATTTTGAAGTTACTAAAATGTACTCATCCAATGACTTCAGAATTGTATTTTTTTTTTTTAAATTATGTCTAATTTTTTATGACCAAATTAGCGAGAGAGATGTAATTAAGGTGGTGTTTGCAAATGCTTTTTGAAAGTGATTATGCGGTTTTTTTTGCTCATAATCTGTTTTTACGTGTTTGCAAAATCAACTTTTGCTTTTGCTTCTCTTAAAATAATCTGCTTTAAGCTACTTTTTTAAAAGCACCCCTAACCCTGCTTTTTCTATTTAAGTTCATTTTCTGGAATATTTGCAAACACCCCCAACTTTTAAAAATAAGCACTTAAAACTAACTTAAATCACAATCACTAACTTCTGCTTTTAAATAATCATTTGCAAACACCACCTAAGTCTTTTACTGGAATTAGTAAAAAGAAATTGATATATTCAACTATGGTATTTTCATCTTTTAATATATTGATTTTAATGGCTAAAAAGCTTTTTGAATCCCTAAAATATAGCATTTTGGCATTTGGCATCCCCAAAAATAATTATTAGCATTTTACGTCCTCGAAACGCAAAATTATTCACAAAGCATCCTAAATAATTTTTTTGTAAAGTTAATAAGAGAAACTTAATCTTTCTAATGGTATTTGTTTAGGGTGAAAAAAACAAAATAAAAATGTTATTTCTTTCCACCATTCAATCTAATTTCGGAAGTACAACATGCAAAATAAATAAACTCATTAAATTAATTGAAAATTAAATTTTCTTATAGAAAAACTTTATCTCCATATTTTTTTCAAATTGGGAGATTGATAGGTTTTTGTTGTCATATTTGAAAATATTTGCTTGAATTATTATTATATAAAAATATGACTACTGAAAAAATATTTTTTTAACTGAGTTTGCACCATTAATATGAAATGACAAAAAAAAATATTAATTTTACAGTAAATTAAAAAAACCCAATGAGAAAATTTATAGTTGATCACTTTTAAATAGACATATTCTAGAAATATGTTGGAGGTTGTGACATGTTATAGATTTCTAAGAACTTCTAGAAACCACTCAATTCTACTGGCACTTGACTTTCTAGAATATATCAACATTCTCTCTAACTGTATGATTAAATTAATGCTCATTACACATTAGGAGGTTGAATAGTATAAAATATGAGCAATATTTCATGTGTAAGCCTATTGAACAAACTTGTTAATACTTGGAGTAATAGGAAAACCTATATGATCTATACTTAAAAAGATAACAAACAGTTTGAGAAATTTCAGTTTAAATATTCATGGAAAAATTCAAAATTTCTTGCTGAAATTTCAAAATTCCTTATGAAAATTTGAGAGTAACATACTTACGCGATAACTAATAGCTAGTAATTATATAATAATCCGAACATGGTTGATGATAAAGCAGATGCTGGTTCAAGTAGCATGTAGTAGTATTCTCAATTC
This sequence comes from Erythranthe guttata, assembly GCF_056151865.1. NCBI lineage: Eukaryota > Viridiplantae > Streptophyta > Magnoliopsida > Lamiales > Phrymaceae > Erythranthe > Erythranthe guttata. The sequence goes on from NC_142534.1 coordinate 14,405,001, forward strand.
AGCTTGAGTAGATTCAAATATTCGGTTTGTTTTTGTGTTATGAATTTTCGAGTTTAGGGTTAAGATTTATTAATTTATTAGGTTAAGGGAGGTACGTCGTATTAGGTTATCAATCTGTTGCGATTTATTAAACGGTCCGGAAACGAGTTAGCTCAAGCTCCTGCTTCTGTTTTCGGTCTTGTATAGGTGGTGAAGGTGTTGTCTTCCCATCCGCTATTGCGCTTGTGATTTACGATTTTATTCAACGGTTCGTTTCGATTTTCCAATTTTCCGATATTTTTTAACACGCGTGATTGCTGCATTTGCAATCTTGAAAATCTTGTGTCAAAATCATGCAATAATTAATTTTCTTATATCCAAATTAAAAAAAAAAAAAAAGACCGAATAAAGATTATAAGTATACCGAAATAATATATATATAAAAGATTAACCTAATTTTGTGCCAAAGAAGAAAAAAGGTTAAAAATAAAATACTTCATGTATATATTATGTAAAGAAGAACATATGAGTTTAATTACAAATTACAATAATTCAAGTCCATATATCAACATGCATGGACAGTAGCACTTTTTGGTATGTGAAAACAGTGAGGCACTAATGAATGAATCCCGTGCGAAAATCTTGACGACAAAGGGCCGTGGTGATGGTGGCGGCGGTGGTGGCGGTTGTGGTTTTTGATGAACGGATGATTAAGAAGCATGTCGGCTGTCCACCTGGCAGTCGGATCCTTAATGAAGCACCTCTTTAGAAAATCTTGAGCCTCTTTGGAAATCTTCTTGGTTGTCGGAATTTCCGGAATAGCATCGCTGCAACCAATCTTGAATAGAACATCTTTGGCCGTCACGTGTTTGTCGAAAGTCCAAGGCGAATTCCCGGTCAACATATGTAGAACAGTGCACCCTAACGACCACACATCCGACTCCGGCACGTATATTTGCCTAGATATTGACTCCGGCGCCGCGTACAATACGGTCCCCCTGAAATCACCGTTGTTGCCCTCGTCGGCTAATCTCACACAACTCCCAAAATCTGCAAGCTTTGCTTCTTCTTCCCAATCTCCATCATCGTGGGTGTGTTTGAAAAGTAGGATGTTGTGTGGCTTTACATCGCAATGGACGTACCCGAGTTTGTGGATGTGACTCAGTGCGGTGAGAATTGACTTTGTGTAGTGGCTAACCATCTTCTCTGGCATGACTTTTCTTCCGGTGGCCATGCGGTCGATCAGGCAGCCGCCAGATGCGTACTCCAGCAGAATATTGTAGAGTTGTTGGCCGTTCTCGGTGGTGTAATCTTCACGAAAGCAGCGCAGAATTGACGCGCATCCATTGAATTTGTCGAGCAGATCCTTCTCCTTTGACAGAGATTTCGAATCTGATTCTTTCGCTGATTTTACTGCCATCAACGCCGGAAGGCCGCTGGCTTGTTGGTGGCGGCTGGTGCTTCTGGCGATGGATACGAACCCAAACGAACCTTCTCCCAATTTCTCTCCCCTCGTCCAGAACTCCATCTCTCTCTCCTCTTTTTCTTTCTCTCTCTCCCTCTCTTTTTCTCTCGTTTTGTGTTTTGATATATATATTTTGAGAATAATGTTGCATGGTGGTGATATATATAATGCACGGTAGATTAAAGAAGTAATTGTATAGGATAAGGATACAACAAAATTATGTTTACAAATCCCTCTAATATAATACACGGAAATTTAACTTTCATACGTAAGTAAAACCTGATTTGCTTCAAACATCTTAATTCACTATTAAAGTTTGATCAGCTTTAAAAATTAATATTCTTCATTGTGTATTGACGTTTTTAGATAAAATCAAAGAAGTTATAAATTACATGGATATGCCTAATTGGTCCAACCCAATGGGTCTACAAATTATTTACTTACTGGGCCACGAGCCCAATATCGAAAACCACTATCACCAAGGCCCAATCACCTTCAAGTAAGGTTTGGGCCCGACAATCTCGACTAACCTATAAATAAAGGTTTGAACTCATTCCTCAAGGTACGTCATATTAACTGAGCAATACTACAACTGTATTCTCTGGACTATTTTCTATGATCAGCACGTCTGACTTGAGCGTCGGAGGGGTTTCCGCCGGATCAACCCCGGCTTAGTTCATGTGTTCTATAATCGCAGGTACCTCAGGATCATCAAGTTGTCAAGCTACTGATCCGCTTTGCTCTCCCAGTTCGTTTTCTACACCACCCCAGGTGATCTAAGTAATTAGCATCATCATACATATATGACCAAGCCCTAGGGTTTAAGGTCCTAGACTCCCAGACGAAAGTAAAAGAAGTTGTCTATCTCACACAAATGAGGAAAAGGAAAAACCGTAGCTTTGGTAATTTGCATTCACCTTCCCTGAACTTTGATCTTTTGGCAAGTACACCCAAAACGTTTAACCTTGTAGCATATACACCCTCAAATCCATTTTTCCGTCACACGTCCGTTAGTTTTAGGGGTAGATTTATTAACGACTTAGTTCGTTTCAGTTAATTTATTTACGTTTAGTTAACAATTAGATTTTAGGGTTTTTTTCAAAAAAGAAATGCAAATTGGGGGAGTTTCCTGCTCTAGGGCACGAAACGTTCGAAAATTTGACCGTTTCGTGCTTTAGAGCATGAAACATCCCTTCAAACTTCGAATTCTTAAGCAAATTAAACTACCATGTATTCCAATTTTTGAATTAGTTTATGCTCTAGAGTATGAAACTATAAAAAAATTGATTGTTTTGTGCTATATGGCTCAAATCTTAGAACTTTATGATAGTTCGTGCTGTAGATCGAGCACGAAACATTCATTTTTTTTGATAGTTTTGTGGTGTTCAATATCACGAAAAAAATTCGAGCAACTAATTTTACCTCATAATCGTAATCCAAATCGGCGATTCAGATGATTGTTGTTGCCCTTTAAATATTATCGAAACAAGTATCAAAATCTCAAAATTTCAGAAATTGAAAGTAGAGAGACTTTGGAATTTTTAGGAGTGTTTTGAAATAATGACAAAAATCCTGCTACGACCTAGTAATAAACCTGCTGCAAATAGCAAGCCCCTTATATATATTCGTTTGTTCAAAATTTGCATAAGCAATAACTTGTTCTTCATTAATTAATTATATATGATTTCTATCGAAGGCCGGAGTTCAACTTTTTTAATTCTTATTTATTGCTTGTAACTGATCAAGTGGTTCACCGAAACCCAATTCTAATTTAAAACTCCCACAACGATCGTTTAAAGCAAAACTAAAAACAAAATAAAAAGGCCAGAAGAAATGGTTTAAATTTCGTTTCAATTTTACTAGTGTCGCGTCTAGATACTAAAACCATACACATTCGAAAACAATATATTAGTGGCAGATGAACTCATTTTTTCAAAAAAAAAAAAAAAAAAAAAAAAAGAATTGAGTGAGAAAAAAATGATGAAACGAGTGGAAGATGTAGGGAATTGTACCAACTCCAGTTTTCTTTGTTTTTCCTAAAGAGAAGTACTTGTGCATAAATAATGGAATTTTGATGGGCCTAAGCCCAATATTGAGAAACGAAGGAAGCCCAATTTTAAAAGTTCGAGCCCATTTGGGCCCAATCAAATTTATAAAGCTGTATTACGAGTCCAAGTTTATATTCGCCTAATCACGGTTTGTTTGATGCTACACCAGGTGAAATACACCGGGTGATTATTAACCATTGATCTGCACACAATCACACACACCCATGTGTATGTATTTTTAACAATCTGAATCTCAAATTATTCCTATAAAATAAGACTACAAACATATATATATATATATATATATATATATATATATATATATATATATATATATATATATATATATATATATATATATATATATATATATATATATATAATTTTACTTCCTAGCAAATTAATCATATCAAACCTATTTTTAAGCACGTCGTCCCGAACTCTTTTAAAAAGGGCAATGGCGTGGAGGTCGTGATTTGTTTAAGTACATTCCATTTTTCAGTTTCACAAAAAAACCAATCGGTCGAGAACTTTGTTGATACGAGTTCAAATACTTATTTATATGACAAATTTACCTCTATTGCTTTGAAGACATTCATTCATAATTTGGATCCCTAATTTAACCTCACTTCACCAATTTTGACCGTGTGATTTTTTTTTTTATTCTTATTATTATTTTGTTTTTCACATTTCTCTTCCTTCTTAAATGTTGTTGTGTTGACTCGGTCAATACACCAACATTAGCATAATAAAAGGGAATATTCATAGTCGGTCAATGTCAGTCAAACCGGTCAATGGATGAAATCGAAGTGAAAATATAGTTTGTGGGGGTGAAATATTCAACTTCAATAAACTTTAAATTATACTCTTCCGTTCTATAATATCTGTCACTTTAGAGAATTTTTTTTGTTTCATATTATCTGTCAATTTTAATTTCCAACACTTCATTAATTATTTAATTTCCAGTTTATACCCTTATAAACTCTTTCCAACACTTTTTTTTAACTAATTTATCTCTCTTATTAATTATAAGACAAGGTCATTTTAGTCTAAAAGCATACATTTTCCTAAAATCAAGACCACATTTAATAAAATTATTAATCTTTGTGCAAAGCTGAAAAATGACAATTAAATCGGACTAGAGGGAGCACTTCATAATACTCTCTGAAATGATTTGTGCAGGCACATATTAAACAGTCAGGCACATTTTTTACCATTCTTCAAAAAACAAAAAGTGAAAAAACTCAAAAACTCTCTCAACCATTCGATTTTCTTTCGCAAAGCCCGTGCAAATCGTCCACAAATCGGAGGTAATTTTTACGTTTTTATGATCCTCTTGTTATGTAGATTACGAATCCGAAAAAAAACCGAAAAAAATCGGACTTTGGCCTGCTCGTGTGAATTTACACGAGCGCATCCACTGCGCTCGTGTAAATCCACACGAGCAGGCCTTGTTAATTTTTTTTTTTTTTTAATTGCTCGTGTAAAAACACACGAGCGGTTGCAAAGGGCTCGTGTGATTTCACACGAACGCTTTTCAACCGCTCGCGTGTTTTTACACGAGCATTTTTAATTTTTTTTTATTTTTATTTTTATAAATTTATTTTTTGAATTATAAGATGCTCGTGCAAAAACATGCGAGCATTTCAACAGTGCTCGTGTGAAATCAGACGAGCACTGTTGAAATGCTCGCATGTTTTTGCACGAGCACAACAATTTAACTTTTTTTTTTCATTTCATTATTTAAATGCTTTTTTTTATTATATGAAATATTAATAAAGTGCTTATTTTCAATTGTAGATGGCAGGAGGAGGCCGGGGGAAAAGTCTTATGAGTCAAGTTGCCGGTAAAGGCAAGAGCTTAATGAAAGCCTTGAGCGGGAAGGGGAACAATCCGGAAGATCCGGATCGCATTGGAGACCGAGATGTCCTTGCTTCCGCCCGTAGAAGAAAGCAGTTAGCTCGAGAAGCAGCGTTACAGCGGGAAGAAGAGAGACTGGGACGAGAAGTTGTTGCAGCTGGAGCCGGACCCTGTGGACCTACACGCGACCTCCAGCTAGCTCGTAGTACATTGCCACATGCCGACGACGATGATGACCACAACAACAATCCCGATAATGTGGATACTGACGAGGAGACGGAGGAAGATGATGAGCTAGATGTATATCAGGGTCGTAGAGGTGGTCGTGCCTTACCCTTTCCGCAGCTGCCTGGTCCGGCGTACTTGGAGGGTCCGTGCGAGGGAGGGCCACAAAATTACGAGTTTATGCGATGGTTCAAGTCGCATATAGCGATGTACATTTGGGAAGGATATGTAAGTTTTCTGTCAACACGTGCTTTACATAATTCTTATATTATTCATTTTTTTTAGCTAACAATACATGCAATATTTTTCAGGAGCGCCGTGAAACTACACGGTGCGAGTCGAGGAGCAAAGCACTCGAGGACTACCGCGGCCCGCAGGATAACACGATGATTGCGAGGCTGGAGGCAACAAGTCTTTACCACTTACGAGACTGTTTTCTGAAGAGGATGAACAAGAACCTCATGCTAGCTTTCGTGGAGAGGTGGCAGCCGGAGACGAACAGTTTCCACATGCCATGGGGCGAGATGACGATCACGCTCCACGATGTCGCTTTCATCCTGGCGTTGCGGCTGGACGGACCGCCAGTGTCTGAAATTCGCCCGGTAGAAGAGTGCTCACAGAGTCTTGCATCTCTATTGGGTGTCGGTCTGATGGAAACCAATGAGATGTTTCGAAATAAGGGAGTTGGTTGGGTTAAGGTGAGAGATCAGTTGACCCTTCCCTCCACCACAGACGAGAAGAAGATGAAGGGCTACTTGATGTTTCTGCTTGGGTCTGTTTTGTTTGTAGACAAAACAGCGTGTAACATGAAGCCGTGCTGGATCCATTTTACCAACGATCTCGATAATGTCGGCAAGTATTCGTGGGCTTCGGCATGCTTAGCAAACATGTACCGCCAATTGGGTGTTGCCACCCGCGCTGGGATGAACAGTCTCTGTGGATGTGTTATTCTCCTTCTGGTACGTGTACATTTATTAGTAATTATTTATTTATTTAAACTTCTATGTAGGTAATATCAACAACGTTTCATTGGTTTTTGTTTGCAGTGCTGGATCTTTGAGTATTTCCCCTGCTTTCGACCACATATTTCCCGTTCATATGCCGAGTTTGAGCATCGATGCAGAAGGTGGGCCCATGGTGGAGGCAATAAAATCACGCTGCAGGAATACCGGAAAAAACTCGACGCCATGACCGAAAGAGATGTGAGTAATAATTTTTCTAATTATGTCTATAGTAGAGTTACGGATTTTTCTAATTAGTTTAAAATATGCTTAGGTTTGTTGGACCCCGTATGGTACCGGTGCACATTACTTGCATCCTCGGAGCATGTATTACGGCACGATACAGTTCATGGATATAGTGGAGCCGTACATGCCCGACCGAGCGTTGCGGCAGTTTGGAAGAGTCCAGACTATCCCTTTCCCGATAATTGAATGGAACTTGCCACATAACCGCGGTTTGTTTGGCGCGGGATACAAAGTCACTTTCCACGCTCCTGGCGGCTTGTGGCAGAACGAGTACGCCAACTTCATTGACCTGTCGCAATACCGTGAAGCATGGCCACCGGAAACAGTTGCCGAGGAGTACATGAAGTGGTACATCGAGCGGACGCACCGGTTCATTAGCAACCCTGATAGAGTTCCGCCTGCAGAACGGGTTGTTGCTGCCACCCCGCCACACCAGCCGTTCGCCAATGACATAGCTCGGCTCCTATTTGCATGGACTTGTGTATTAGTTTCGGATTTTTTGCTAGTGTATAATTTTTATTTGCACCTGACTATTGGTATTCGTGTGTTGTGATTTGTTGTTTGTTTTCGGATTTAGTTATTTGTACGGTTGTTTCATTTTGGATTTGCGGGTTTTTCTTATTTGCTCGAATTTTAATTACGTTGTTATCGAACTTACTTATTTAGTTATTTGTACGGATTATAATATGTCTCGCAAACATCGCAATGTCCATGCATAAGTGTCCTCATCTTCACGTGACATAAAAGCAACGGCAATAGTGAAGTTCCTACCCACGGGAGTAACCCCAATGATCTCCAAAAGAGGCATTTCATATCTACATGAAGGTAATAATAATTTAGTCAACTCTTATATATATATATATATATATATATATATATATATATATATATATAATATAATATAATAAATGTAATTCACATTTAAATAATTATTACCTGTTAGTCTTGTACGTGCAATCCATCAGGATGACGTATGGAAATAACTGCAAAAGCTTTATTGAATCAGGGTGCGCAAACATAACGTCTTGCACTACATCACCAGCTGGATTTGTTCGATGCCATTTGCTGTATCCACTCTCACTTAGTCCGTGCCACAGATGTTGTATAACTGTTTTTCCTTTCATTTCCTCTCGTCTAATTCTCTGTGATTCATTGTACACATCTCTCAAGGCCGCAGTCCGGATTCATCTCTCTCAGATGATGCAAAATTTCCTTCGGCTTCACATGGCTCTTTTTCAGTATCTTTGTCACTTATCGTTGCTCTTCACTCAGGCGACTTAGCGAACGTAGTCCTTGTGGATATTTATGAGGAAAATGATTGTGATTGCCATCTTTGAGGTAAGGCGCCATAATCCATCACGACCCTCTTTACCCCATAGCGCAAAAGGGCATTTACACTTTATTGAACCGGACTTCCGGCTTGTTTTGACCTCTGCATTTTTTCCTCGTCTCTTATAGGCTCTTTTACAAGTCAAATATTGTCGGCCCTCATGGTAAGACTGTCGCCTAATCTCATGTCCTTGACTGATGGCCATATTCATCGCCCACTCGACTAGTGCATCTTTACTATCAAATGCAGTCGAAATTGTGAAAAATTCACTGTAATCATGTAGCTCGTATGTTTCAATATCTTCATCCACATCTATGTATACTTCATGTTTTTATATTAATGTAGTTAGCAAATTATAAAACTAAAGAATAAAACTCAAAAAAAAAAAAATTAAAAAATTGTGTTGCTCGTGTGATTTCATACGAACAGAGATGTTCTGCTCGTGTGATTTCACACGAGCATACCTTCTCTGTTCGTGTGAAATCACACGAGTGGGTTAAAAAAAACAATTTTTTTAGAATTTTTTAAAAAAAAATTAAATAGCTCGTGTGATTTTAAACGAGCAGGTGCCACATGTTCGTGTAAAATCGCACGAGAGAATATTAAAAAAAAAAAAAAAAATTGTTAATGTGCTCGTGTGAATTTACGCGAGCACTTGGCAAGTGCTCGCGTAAATTCACACGAGCACATGAATAAAAAAAATAAATCATCTCCTTGTGTGAATTTACACGACGCGTAAATTCACACGAGCAGATAAGGTTGTGGGGAAAAACGAAAAACTTACATTCGGGTCTAAGTTGTTTGGATCAATCGCAAAAATTGTTGAATATCTGAAGTTTTTCACTTTGAATGTTGAGTTTTATATTTTATAGGATTGGGTAGGAATAGTACAAAAGGTAAATAGTTATGATAAAAAGGTAAAAAATCATAGTAAAAAAATGTCTGAATGTTTAATTTGGCCTGCGTATATTATTATCCTAGTACTCTCTTTCAGGTGATGACCATTTTTTGCTGGATTTTCGGGATTTATGTATCACCACACACCAACTCCACGTGTCGTCTGCCAACACAAAGTAGGAAGCTAATTGCACTTTGGCTTTTGCTTCAGGCCTTAATTCTATGTTAATCGCCTAATTGATGTCATCTTCATTGATAATATATAATTACTCCATTAATTAATGATTTTGTCAACTTCTTAACACGCTAATCCTAATTTGTTTGATAGTAGATTATGATTTTGATATATTAATGTAAATATATCTTTACAAGTGTCATCATCTTAGAAGATCACAACTCACAAGTGAGGTAAAAATTTGATCTTTGGTTAGCTAGCTTAGGTGTAGTATTTCTCAATGTTATCAGAACCAGACCGGACATTAAACCGGCGAGGCATTCGGGTCACGGTTGGACCGGTTCAACCGGGGTCAACCCGGGTTTTTTACTTTTTTATATATTCTATTTATTTTTTAATTTTATATACACATAAGTACATCCAAATAAAAATTTAAAACATTAAACAACATATGAAAAACTTCACTTCAATCCAAAAAATTATCCATAATAATAATGTATCTCATCAAAATCATCCTCATCACATAATTAAAATTTAAAATATAAAACTAAAACATATAAACTAGTCAATTTACTTAAAAAAAACATAGTCACAAACATCCAAGAACATTTATTGAACATAAATTTTAAAATAAAATAAAATCATCTCATAATAATCACCCTCACTCATCAAGGTCATCCTCGCCCTCATCTCCATGCCGCGTCCGTTTTTTTCCTAATTGAAGTAGCTGAGGAAGCTTCTGCTTGTGACGAAATTGTATTACTCTCAAGCTCAGCCATAGTCCTAATAAATCAAGGGGAAAAAAAAAAGACAAGTTAATATTTTCACGGTTGAATACGATACTCAAAAAATATTTCAATTAATTAATGAACGTAGATCAAATCGTTAATGTCTTTCGCATTAAAATTATTTCTTGTACAATAGATATGGTATTAGAAAATAACATAATTTGATATATACGATATTAAATAGTGAAAAAACTACAAGTGTAAATAGAAATTTTAAATTCACATCTAAACAAATTTTTTTTGAAGAATTGAAATCTAAACAAAATTATTATCACATGATTAAACAAAAGAATTTAAAAATTGCACGATTCATCTACACGAAAGAGGGTACCGGCAGGTTGCGGGGGCGGCGGTGGCTGGTGGTTTGCGGCGGCCGGCGGTGGCTGGTGGTTTGCGGCGGTGGCTGGCGGCTGGAGGATTGGGAGGCGGTGGCTGGGTGCGGGAATAGTGAAGGCAGAAGATGTACAGACTTGTTAAACAAGTCTGATGAGTGTTGACGTTTAACGTGTTTTTTAATTCAATCTTTTTTTTTTTAAACCTAATAATCAATTCGACGTCGTTTTGATAAAGTATTAAAAAAAAGGGGTAATATACGAAACCTAATTTGAACTAAATGACAAATTTAAATCCAATTTTTTAATTAAATCCTTCTATTGAAATAATATATGACCCACATCCTTATATTTTTTTTAATCCCTATCTTACCCTTATACCCTAAATCTTATAACCCACTTATTCACGTTTTTCTCAGATTTATTTTTCTCCGTTATTCCTCTTCTCTCTCGGGTTCTCTCGCTCTCTCCTCTCCTTGTCTCTGCTCTCTCTTCTCGCTCTCTCTCTCTGGCTCTCGTTCTCGATTTATTTTTCTCGATCTCAAGCTATATCTCTCGCCCCAACTCCATCCCATGATTTGAGAGGAGGTGGTGGCTATAACCACGAAATCGACTATGGCGTTGCTGGAGGCGGTGGGGAGGGATGGTGATGGCGGCGGCGGCGGCTCTAGGAAGGCGTTGGTGGTGAGCGGCGCCGGTCATGAGGATGGGCTCGTTGGGCTGCGACGCTCAGGGCTGAGGGGATGGTGTCGGTGGTGCTCGTCGTTGGGGGGGGGTTATGGCAGCGTGGGTGTAGCGGCGTGGTGATGTTGGTGTCGCAGATCTAGGGTTTGGTGGAGGAGATCTACGGTTTGGTGGGGCGGATCTGAGATTTTTCGATTTCATGTCTATAGATGTCTATGAGTATCTATGGGTGTCTATGGTGTCTGACGGCTAGGGTTCAAATGAGGAATTAGGGTTTTAAGAATATGTGACTACGGATTACTATAGGTTCCTATGGTGTTCTACGGGTTTCTATGGAAGACTACTGCCGAAAAAATTAAAAAATTATAATTTTCAATATTATGTAGAAGAAAAAGGAAAAAATACGAAAATACAAAAAAAAAATGTTCTACAAAAAAAAAATAATAATAAAAATGCTAGATGCGAAAATAAAAATGTTAAATGTAGAATGAAAAAATGTTAAATTCAGTTTAAATATTACTTGGTGCATATTTGATTTTTTTTGTATGTGGGGGCATTATTGGAATGAAATTTATAAAGGATGTGAAGCTAATGTTTAGTTAGACTTGTCATTTAGTTCTAATATGTTTTCCCACCAGGGACCTATATCTTAAAGCCCGCCTTAAGATATAGGTCCCTAGTGGCAAACATTATTAGAACTAAATGACAAGTCAAATTAAACCTTTGCTTTACATCCTTTACAAATTTAATTCCAAAATTGCCCTTCATATATAAAAAATGAAATTTGCTCCAAGTAATATTTAAACTGCTTTTATCGGTTTTTATTTTGAATTTAACATTTTCATTTTTGCATCTAAAATTTTTGTTATAATTTTTTTTACGTAGAACGTGTTTCTCTGTTTTTTTTTTCTTTTTCGTATTTTTTCTTTGTCTGATATTTAAAATTAATATTTCATATCTTTTTAATTTGCTTTATACATTTTTAACTATTATTTATTTATTTTTTTATCGGTAAATGCAGAATATGAATCACAATATAGTCATTCATAATTCCACGTAGTCATTTATAGTCATCCAAATCATATATCCAATTTCACAGTATACTACCCATTGTCTCTGCAGCAGGAACACATAGACAACTATAGTAACCCATAGTTACGTGTAGTAATCCATAGACAACTTTGAATATATATATCCGTAGTAATCCATAGTCACTTGTAGTAATCCATAGGCAACTATAGTCACTCTGAAACCCTAGATCCGCACTCTTGAACCTTCGCGCCGACCCTTCGATTCACAACGCCGTCAGACTCGTAAACTACTGTAGTCATTCTGAAAATCATAATATCACTCTTTTGAAACCGAGAGCCGCCAGCAAATGAAGACCAACCACCGTTAAGCCGTCCTCGCCTTGTAAAACACACACCTACCATGGATTCACTCAGCCCTTGTTGCCCCCGAAAACGTGCAACAAGCAAACCAACGTCGTTGAAACACATCGCCAACCCTTCCCTGCTGCCCCCAACCACCACGTGCACAAAGGGTGATGCAATCTCCCCTTCCCACCGGCCCTAGGCGAGTCGGGTACTGCAAAGCCGCCACGCAAATCTCTTTCGGAATAGCCGCCGCCGTCGCCGCCGCCACTGGGTACAGATCTGTTGTCCTCCGCCTCAATTCATCAAAATTTCAGATCTACTACACCAAAAGAAAAAAAAGGGAGTGAAGGGGAGATATTGGGTGGCACACAAATAATATAGAATGAAAAGAAGAGAAAGAGAGAGAAGGGGAGAAGTTGGGCGGCGCAACCGAAGAGAGAAAGGGAGAGAGAGAAAAATAAGAGAAGAAGAGAATCACGTGATATTTAATTAGGTTTAAGGGTATTTTGGGGTTAAAATAAAATAAAAGGGTGTATGTCAAAATTGGTTTAAAATTAAGGATTTAGTTAAATTATTCTATTTGAGGATGTCATTCACATCTAATTAGGTTTGATTTGAGGGGTGTCACGCATATTACCCCTATATAAAACGCAGCGTTTAGGAATCGAACCCGGGTCAGCGGCCGGTTCGCCGGGTCCCGGGTTCCACCCGGTCAGACCGGGTTTCTGGTAGTTGACCCCGGTTTTGAATTTATGTGGGTTTGGGGGTTAGACCGGACCGGTTTTCCGGCGGGTCGCGATCGAACCGGTCGGACCGGCCGGTCCGGTCCGGTTCTAATAACATTGGATATTTGGACACCTAATACAACGAAAATTCTAATAATAAATCCCATGAAGTAAGATCTAATTAATTACCAAAACACCCCTTAAAATATTTGTAATTGAAAAATCCCTAAAATATGCATAAAATTATAAATAGAGAAAAATTGATAATCATCCTCTTAGGATCAATCTAAACCACCGCATTATACGATTCAACATGCCAACAACTAAACAACTTATTAGAAACACAAGAAACTGAAAGAAAAAAATTTAGTGACAACACCTAATTTTCACATAGTTAGGCAAAAAATGTTGTCATTATGCTTGTTACAAACGGGGTGTCGCTAATGCTCTATAGTGACAATAAATAAGGATTAAGTGACAACAAAAGAAGCTATTAGTGACAATAAAAAAGATGCTATCACTTAATGTGTGCATTAAGTGACAACTTTTGTACTTGTCACAATTGGGTGTCGCTAAAGCAATTTTTTCTTGTAGTGAAACAGCCAATTTGAAAAGAATTAAGTGACAAAAACAAAAATTATTAGCAATGTTATCATTATCACTTTTAATAATGTATTTAGTGACAACTTTTGATAGTGTTAACTAGCTCGATCACCAATTTATCACTCAAAATCAGTTGAGCTATTCCCGTGCTGCTTGCCGACTACACTACAGCATCCCTAATTACATTATTTATTGTGTAAATTATGAGTAGGTCGATATGAAGACAAGCAAATACTTACAAAATGCTCAAAGAAGCTCGAAGCTCGAAGAAAGGGGCCGGGGGTCGTTTTCAACAAGGTGCAAGTGTTCATTGTGTGGTCAATTTTGTGCCTCACTCACTTTGTGATAATCCTTCTAACCCAATTTATAAATTGCTATTTATTATTTTATTTAATTTCATTTAGTTTAATTTGTTGAGACGCAGTTGCTGCTGACAATTTTTTTTTTGTTTTTTCACTTATTACATATAATTTGTGTCAATTTGGAATTTTAGAGTTGCATATAAAACAATTTTATCTACTATCCTTCATCATTACAAACTTGTCACATGTTTCCAACCTGATGTCAGTGATTCTTTAGTGTGTACGTTCCTTTTCATTTTTTTATTTTCTTTTAATTTTTTTTCTTTAATTGATTTATAAATTGAAAAAAAAAAAATACACATACATTTCATTTTTTCTTTACAGAAAGACAGGTAAAAATGTAAATATGAATCTCTTATTGCAGTAAATTATAATGAATGCAATTAATTGGTGGAAGGAGAGGTGGCCAACACAATTTCAGAATAGATAAGGACTTGTGAGGACTATATATGTTTTTCACTTTGATGATTAATGATGGTGCCCATTTTATAATAATATGAATTCTTATATAGAAATAGTCAATATATTTTATTAGAGATACAATACAACCTCGAAAAATTAATAATCTTGCTTATAGTAATTTTTTTCGGTTTCGATTCAGTGACAACGTGCTAAATTATTAGTTCGATAATTTATTATTCTACTAAATTAATAGATTTTTTACTGATCCCAACTGTATCAATTTAAGAGGTTTTGTGTATGAAGTTTTAATTTTGAGTCGAGCTAAAGAGTTCAATGGGAATGTGGAGTTAAACGGCTTGATCGATCAGAGAATATTCTCTTTTTTTTTCTTGTCCACAAAAAAACACTTAAAACACCATGTAAAAATGGTGTTGAATTTCCTTACACTTTGATGATCAAATTAATCAGATATCTTTTACTATATTTTTGTTATGGTTGTACTTTGCCACAAAACATTATTTACGGTGAGCAACGTACAATAAATAACATTCGCCCCAAATAAATATTCTTGGCTGGCCGGGGTGGGGGGGTGTCTGGGTCTTAACGGCCGACAGATCTTGGCACTTGATCTTGAACGGTTCGATCATCTTGACCGTTGAAAAAAAAAATTAAAAAAAAAATTGAAATGGGTTGGGTCGGTTCCGGTTCCGGTTCCGGTTCGGGTCTGAGTCCACCCGTCGAAACTAGCGGTTGGAATAAAAAAAAAATGAAATCGGTTGGGTCGGTCTGGTTCGACTCGCCGGTTTGGCAGAAACTAGCTAGGGTTTTTATAATTTTTTTTTAAATTAGTCCATCCATTGGGTTTCGGGTCTGCATATTTGGGACCCAGAACCGATCCATATATTGTCGAATCCGGATCAAAAATCAACGAGGCGGACAGTCACAAGGTCGGATCCGGGTCGTTGTTGTGTCTAGCAACATGCAACAACAAAAAAAAAATAACTTTATTAGTAACATTTTCTTAAGGAGACTTACTTTTTTGGGTAAATTACAACCAACCCCTCGAGGCATGGTAAATTACGAAAATTCCCCTCTTGTTGGATAATTACAACTACCCCTCAACTATAAATTTTCTTACACGTCCACCCTTTTGGAGCAAGATGATATGGAGCATTCTCAATTTTTGTACCCGTTTTATCTCATTCGAGCTCCACATTTTGAAGCAAGATGATCATAAGATGTGTTTTTTGGCTTGTATATATTCAGATTGTGGTGCATTAGAAACTGTATTTTTGCACAAAATGAGTACAAACTAGAAAACATTCCACAGAATGTAGATGATTATGTTGAATTTGACACCATAAAGGTGGAGCTGTAAGAAAAAATCATAATTGAGGAAGGTAGATGTACTTATCCAAACAAGAGGAGTTTTTCGAAATTGACCATATACCTCAGGGGTGGTTGTAATGTACCTTTTTTTTTTTCTAATCAGTCCACCAATCAGGTTTTCGATCTGCATATTTGGGACCCATAACCAATCCATATATAGTCGAATCCAGATCAAAAATCAACGAGGCGGACAGTCACAAGGTCGGATCCGAGGGTAAAACCCAGCTCGTTGTTGTGTCTAGCAACATGCAACAAAATTACTAAATTAGTAACCTTTTCTTAAGACTTACTTCTTTTTTTTTTGACGGGGGAGATTTCGAAAGCTGGAAATCGATAGGGGGCGAAGTGAAATTCGTCCTAAATTTTATATATTATGCAATGATTTTATTTATTTTTGAATATATTGTGCAATGATTTGAAGTGACTGTTGAGATAGAAAAATGATGTCATGCAAACTTTATTGGCCTTTGCTAATTTTCCTTCTGCTACCTGCATGATAGTGATATATGCCTCCTCCTTTCACCATATTCATCCCCCCCTCCGCCCACCACCCCACCCCCGCACCCCTCGCCCCACCCCCACCCCCTCCCTAACCCCCCGCCACCCAACCCCACGTAAAATATTTAATTTTTATATAGACACATATATTTATATGCATATTATACATATATTTACATTATATAGTTGTGTGTATATAAGCACTGGTTTATTCCATCACTGTCCATGATTCATTCACACTGTATATATCGACTAGACCAAGCAAAATAAGACACTTTAAATACATTACAGTTTTTTCATTAAAAATACATGGACTTAATTCCTTTCTGCACCCTTAAAAAATTTAATTGCAATTTGTACCATCGAAACGCAATAAATCATGCACAATGCACTCTTAATAGATCTTTTAAACTTATTAATGACGGCAACCGGTGGTAGACACGACCATGGGCCGATTTTGGGCCCGGAACCGGCCCGAACTGGTCCGTAGACGAACCGGCCTGAACCGTTGACCGGTGAACCGGCCCGGAACTCGTGAACCAGCCCGTCGTCCCAGGGACGGGCCCGATTCTATGAATTGGTGAACCGTGAACCGCCGGGCCGGCCCGAGGGTTCACCCAGATTTTTTTTTTTTTTTTTAAATTCAAAAACATTCAAAAAAAAAAAAGTTAAAAGTAAGTTAAATTCAAAAACATTCAAAAACCCGGATTTGCTATTTTTTGAATTTTTTACCCCCATTTTTTTTATAAATACCCTCACACCCCATTTTCTCCTATAAAATTAAGTTAAAAGTCCTTCTATTTATTTCCTTTTGTTTTTTTCCTATTTAAAAGTAATTATTTTAATTTATTTATCCATTAAGTATTTTTTTTATATAAAATATATATATAAATATAGATTTTCGGGCCGACCCGGAACCGGAGTGAACCGGCGGGCCGACCCGGCCGGCCGAACCGTAAGTAGTACGGGCCGGTTCCGGTTCCGGAAAAAGTGAACGGCCGCGAACCGGAGTGAACCGGCCCGAACCGGAGTGAACCGGCCCAAACCGGCCCATCGCCGTGTCTAACCAGTGGCGGAGCCACCCTTTGGCAAGGGTGGGCTCCAGCCCACTCTCATTTTATAAAAAAAATATACTATACTTATATCAATATATAATTAGCCCACCCAAATAGTTTAATTTAGCCCACCCAAGTAATTTAGTTTAGCTAATCTACCACAAAAATTATGTTATATTAGTTGAAGTTTATAATTTGAAGTTATTTTATGCTATTTTATGTTAATGAATAAATAAAAAAAACCGGGGCGCTTCCCCCGAACCCCCGTTAATGTTAAGTCCACCCTGTTTCGAATTCTTGGCTCCGCTACTAACGGCAACATTCTTTTCTTTATTGTTTTTTTCTTTTTCAGGGTGCAATTAATAAATTAAAATTGTTATTTCCTTTTACCATCTAACCTAATTTCTAGTGTACAAAGTACGGAAAAATATGATTCACACTTCATTACTTAAAAACTAATTTCTCTAAAAAAAACATAAATTATCGTTTAGTTATTTGATTGGGGGCTCTTATATTGTAATTGGTGAAATGTTTTGGTAGAAATCTTTATGACAACAAAGTAGCTAAGCTGAAGAATTTTTTTTTTCTTGTTGTAAAATATTTTTTGGATATTAAGTATAATTTTTAAATATGTATTTTTTTTTAGTTTTTTTTTTTTTTATTATTCTTTTTCCTGAAGAAGAGAGAAAATAGAACACTAAAAAAGGGAATACAAGTGGGGAGAGATATATTTTGGATAATATAAAATGAATAGAAAAAACACACAATAACACACACTCGTGTACTCTCGAAAACAACAGTATCCGCTGGTCAAATAGTGGACAGGACACACTTCCAAACTTGGCTTATTTATTTTGTCTGAATAATATAAATATTCGAAAGTAGTAGTATATATACTATATAGTGGTAAATAATTATCTACATTTACTAAAAATATATTGAAAGTTGACCATCTATTAATTATTGTTATTATTATTTTATTTTATTTTTCTGAGAAACTTTCGTGTTGAAATATTAAATATGTTGTCGGTGGTATGTTTTTTTCTTAAAAATAGGTAATTGCACTTTGTGCTTTGTATATTTGCCGGTTTGTTTGACTATGCACTCGGTGAAATACCTCGAGCGATTATTAATCGTTGATCTGCACACAATCTCACATACACTCATGTGTACATGCACTTAGTGGAAAGTTATTTTACCACATCAACGGTTAATAATTACACGGTGTATTTCACCAGATGTAGCATCTCAAAGGCCATTTTTCCCCTCTCTATAATATTGTCTAAAAACCCTATTTGATAGCTTCCTCCTGCGGGGGTGGAAATCCAACGGAATAAATCGGAAATGGTTTTTTTCGAAAAAAAAAAGCATTTATTACTTTTTTTCTTCTCAATTTTGCTCGCATGCCACTGCTTGAGGGAGAGAAAATTGCGAAAGAGCATTATTATAGTTTATTAAAGTGTATTTTCTCCCAACATTTGCATAATTATTAGCTTTCTTTCTCTCTTCATTAAATATTCCTTAATATATGTCTATTTTCACCTCTACACGAATATTAAAAAGCTCAGTAAATGTGGCTTGATTTTGGAAAAAAATACATGAAAAATACTAAAATAATCTTTATTATTCAATGATTTATAAGAAAGATCTAGCTCATACTTGGAGTTGATTAATAAGGTTAAAACATGAAAAAGAAAATGCATATTATGCAGTATTGCAAATGTAAAATGACAGATAATTTGTAACAAAAATATTTTTAAAACGCGACAATTATTGTAGAATAGAGAAAGTAATATTTATACCTAAACCTTAAACAATAGATATTCAAATTCAAAATGGTAAAAAGAAAAGGTTTCACTTATATGATATATGTAGTATATTAATATAATGGGGTATGCTAAATCCCACACTAAAATTTACTAAATCCCACTCTATAATATAATGGACGAATTAGTTGTTTATGATTGAACAAACACCTTCCCAATCCATAATAAGTCGACTTCGAAGGTAGTTTTGATCATCAAAATTGGATAAGACATTCAAATTGACAAAACATTCAAGTTGATTTACCGGCTGATCTAGAAAAAAAAAACACAAAACATTAAAGTTGTAAAACATCGTTTTTCTAATCCAATTTGAATAAGAGAAATTGCGGGTTGTATGAGAAAGTTAAAGAATAATTCCTAACGCACGCCCAAATGAGGTTTGGCTTACTCTCCACCCGTGTGGAGGGAATCCACACCCGTATTGAGGGCAAATGGAGAGGAGCGACGCCTATTTTGGGCATGGATTGCTACAATGTTCGTTATATTATGAATAAATTAAATATCTCATCATATATCTCCAATTTAACTGATTCAATTTGGTTGAAAAGCCGATCAAAGGACTACAAATATCATGTTTTAAGTTTTTTCAGACTCGGATCTTAAGATGGTCAAAAATACGCTTAAAGTCGACTTATTTAAATAGTTAATTTTCAAAGCATATATTGTAATGATATGATTTTCAAAGAATCAAATATATATATATATATATATATATATATATATATATATATATATATATATATATATATATATATATATATATATATATATATATATATATATATATATATATATATATATATATATATATATATATATATATATATATATATATATATATATTCAATCTATAGAATATAACAAAATCCAAAATTTCATTCTCGTAACTCGTAAGGGTGGGCCTAGTTGGTGAAGCAAGTGAGCGCAAAATTAAATAACCTGAATTCGAATTCCTTGCTAACGCACCTACACATTCGATGTTGAGCTTCCCACATAATGCTTATGTTGGTTTGCATCTGTCTGTTGTGTAGTTTGTAAGCTATTACACGAGGCTGAAAGTAGACTAATAGGGTTGAATGGGAGTTCAATCAAAAAAACAAATCAAATTTCATTATAAAATCATTAAATCATAATTATTTTCCATAAAATTACAGCCAAATGAGACAGCATTGCTTTCATTCTAAATGCCACTATAGAGTAGGGGGGTGGGTCTTCTTGTAGTGGGACTAGGTCCAATATATATATATATATATATATATATATATATATATATATATATATATATATATATATATATATATATATATATATATATATATATATATATATATATATATATATATATATATATATATATATATATATATATATATATATATATATATATATATATATATATATATTGTATTAATTACAAATACTGTGTGTAAATATCCCATTCGATTTGCTATCATGAAATACCATTTAAAAGGAGACAATACCAGAATGGATGACACTGAATTTTCACTCAGGTGCAGGGTCCCTTCCCTTATTCAAGCACTACTGTTTGTTAATGTGAAAAAAATAGTGATTTCTAAAGTACATTGAAAAAATAGGGTTTTTTTAATATAAAAAACCAGCACTCAATATATATATATATATATATATATATATATATATATATATATATATATATATATATATATATATATATATATATATATATATATATATATATATATATATATATATATATATATATATATATATATATATATATATTGACTCGTACAGTAACTTACAAACTACGCGAGAAATTTAAATTCCACTAGACGTAAGTCATGTGAGATACGCTCAACATTGAAAGCGCTGACAAGCGAATTTAAACTCTTGCTACATCTATTAGGCCGCACTAATATGCTACGAATATATACATATAAAATATCTATGCACACACATTCGAAATTTTCAAACTTTTCGCTCTCTCTCAATTATTGGGGGTAGCTTTTGTCGAGGTTACTTCGAGATTGTTCTAGCAAAAACTCTCAAAAGACAATGCAATGCAAAATTTTGAATGGTTAATGTATCTTAATTCTTAAAATAATGAAATTCGATAAGTTTTAAGTTTTTTTTATGGAGGTTTGTAATGTTGTGAGAAGGGCTCTAAAGCATCGTTACTCGATAGGTAGCCCTAGATATTCTCGAACTTGAGTACACAACTGATAAAAAAAAGCGTCGATTGGTGCACACTCATCGTCAACGAACCTAGATCACAAAAAATGAGTAGATTAAGTGTCCGAGAAATTACGTTGATATTAAATCACGTATACATTCTCCATGAGCATAATAATTTATATCTATATAGTTGAGAAGCGATTCTTATAACTCAATTAGAAATTTCGTGTCTAGTGCAACATATATATTCTTGCTCGTATCTCTATTCTAATATTAGTTAATCTAGCTAACTCTGGAGGCAACCGATTATGCGTCAAATATAATTAGGTCGAGCCATCGGGCTTCGATTATGCCCGGATCAATTGCCGGTCCTACTCATATGTAACATTTACTCTTCGCACTCTGGAAAATCCACTTATCATGCTCAACTTAGGTTTAGAATACAACTTTTCTTTCTTTTTTTTTTTTTTTTTTTGCAATTTCAAGGAGAAAAAAAGTGTGATATATTTTTCTGCATTCCTATTTGGCGAAATATAATATAATAAAATGTGCAGCCTCGGAAACAGGTTGATGGGAAATTCTTATGGGAATTGAGTTTTGACTATAGTTTGATTATTCCCAGCCTAATAGAATTTGAAAAGATTATTTCATACTTAATTGATTATTGTGCAAATTCATATTGTAGAACAAACAGTCTACACAATCTCCAAAGCAAATGCTGGGGATTAATTATTAATTACTTGAAATATGCCTCAATCCCTAATAATCTAAATCGAAAGTAATACTTTTGGTGTTTCTTCCATGTTAGCAATTGGGTTGCACATCGATAATGATGCATTCAGATTCGTTTCTGAGAAACCGGGGGTCCTATGCAAATTCTAAAATTTAGTAAAAACGGGGCCCTGATGTACAATATGTGCACTAATTCACTCTTACGAGCGCAGTTGAACTAGAATTTTTTATTAGGAGTTGAGATTATTGGAGATATATAAATAGAATATTAATGAAGTAAACATGATTAATCAACATTTTACGGGGGTTTAGGAGCAGAGCCCCTGAAGGTTTTTTTTTTTTACTGGACGAATCGAAATAACATTAAACAAGTAAAATTTATGTACTATTTGTTTAAATATAATAAAACGAAAATTAGTATTTTTCAAATTATTGAAATTCCTGGAAGTTATAGGCGATCTTAAAGATTTAACCAAAAAAAACTCCATATCTAACTAATAATAAATGATCTAAGATATTTCATCACATGAAATGCTAGCATAAGTATAAAAGTTCAGCAAATTATGTAAACTATGTCAATCATAGAGTTGTGACAAATGCAAGAATAAGTATAAAGTCATCTAAGAGATATTGAAACTATGTCAAATAATATAGTTATGACTATTCGAATTGTTGAACTATTAATAAATTTTAAATAATGATTAATATATATTATAACTAATATATAAAGGATATAAAAAAATATTTGGGGGTCCCCTAAAATTTTCTAAAAAACGGGAGCTTATCGTCTCTCTCGCCTACGATCAGAACCGGCCATTTATTTATTCATTAAATTGCATTTTCTTATCAATTTTGCTATGCACATATGTCACATGCATGTGTATAAAACGTTTACAAGGACAATAATCAATTAATGCAATGAAATAGGAAATCATATTTGTTACAACTCATGTGCACCCTTTTTGTTCCGATTGTGAAACCTATTGATCAATTCACATCTCAAGTCAATTTAGAGAAAATGGCTTCACATGAAATAAATTCAATTATTGTCGATAATACAAGTTTTTAGAAAAATAAACTTATAAATTATAATAAAACTAATGATGCATTAGGTCACTTTGAAAAGCTATGGTGCACGGACACTTCTAGGAGGTGAAGAGTTCCCGTATCCGATACTTGTACACTCGGACACACCCGGACACTCCTCGGACACCATTGCCGGGCCGTGTCGTAATTTCGCTAAAAGTTGGACACACGTGTCGGGTAGTGTCCACAATTTTTAAAAAGTTGGGGCACAACTCTTATGTTTTAAGAGAAAGACCTAATAAAAAATACGCATTTTCTTTTCTTTGTGACACATATTTCCTCTGCCTTCTTCGAGAGTCTACCCAAAAGTCCAAAACTCTAGCGACAACAGCAACCAAGATCACAAGCAACAAGGGCGAGCGGCTCTCTTGTGTGATTTGGCGACTTATAATTAATATATTTTTACAATTCATAAATGTATCCCTATATTTTACAATTTATAAATGTACCCCTATATTTTTTATATTTACGCGTATCCCCACATGTCCGTATCATAGTATTTTTAAAATACTGTATCACCGTGTCAGTATCCGCGTATCGCCGTGTCCGCACAACATAGTTGTAAAGCGTACGAATCGGATTGGTTCAACATTTTCGTAACAAAAAAAAAAAAAAAAAAGAAGAAGAAGAAGAATCAATTTGTCAGGAAGTGAAAAATTAATTTCAAAATCGTTTTAAAAAGAAACTCAAAAAAATCAGAAATTGAGATTTCGAAAATTGGAAAGGAGAAATTTGCTTCAAAATTGGAGTTTTTTCAAATCAAAATCCGCAGAAATTGATAATTCTATTATGCATTCGCCTAAAATATAAAATATACAGCAATATTGATATGTTATGTGTACTTTATGGGGGTGGAGGGAGGGAAAAAAAACATAAATTAAAATTTTCGGAATTAATTTCAAAACCTAAAATCGGATTGAAATCGAAATCATATATATATATATATATATATATATATATATATATATATATATATATATATATATATATATATATATATATATATATATATATATTCAAATTGCGGTCAGAAAAAAATGAAAAATCCCGAAAATAGAAATTCTGAATGAAAAATATTGTTTCAAAATCGGAAAAACCTTCGAATCAAAATACCGCAATTTCGAAAAAATAATTCCAATTTCCACACTTAGACTTTCCCCTTTTAATCATATTGCCTCTATTTTTCTTTTCTCTTTATCTACATCTTTAAGGGGATAAAAGAAATCTTGTGATTTTTCCTAATGTATTTTGTTCCTTCACCATCATCAATTCTCTCTCTCTCTCTCTCTCTCTCTCTCTCTCTCTCTCTCTCTCTCTCTCTCTCTCTCTCTCTCTCTCTCTCTCTCTCTCTCTCTCTCTGTGTGTCTCTCTCTCGATCTCATGTTTCTTTCTCTCTCTAACTCTAAAAGACACATGTTTCTCTCTCCTCTGTATATATAGCCAACTATATACTGTCAGCCAAGTACACTAATAAATTAACCAAACACAGCAATACATACATCAAGCTAATAATCATGAGGGAAGAGCCTCACCACCACTGTAGTAATCTCTCCACTACAGGATTCTTCAATTTCATCCCCCTTACCAATTTACATAACTACCCTTCTCCCTCTTCTCCTTCTTCTTCTTCTTCTCCTTCTTCAACAACAAACCCTACAATAAAGGAAGCCCTCCCCCTTCTCAACACCCTAAATTACTCATGCAATATTAATATTAATAATAATAATAATGAGTACTGCACCTTCAAGTGTGAGAAAAGCCACACAGATGCAGCAGTAGCACTACAAATAGGGCTACCTGAAGTTAGCCCTAGCAGCACCTCTGGTAATCTGGTAATTGATTCGCCAATGGGTGTGGAGAAAGGAGAAAGTGGAGTGGAGATAGTGCTTTCTGGGATGCCTTTGAACCGGTTGAGTAATATGGGTCAATACTGGATACCTTCGCCTACACAAATACTCATCGGACCAACCCAATTTTCTTGCCACATTTGTTCAAAGACTTTTAACCGATACAACAATCTCCAGGTAATTCAATTCAATTCTTTATTTTCTTTCTTCATCATAATACATACATATATATTTATATATGATATATCTAGAGCTGTGTGTGTGTGTGTGTGTGTGTGATTTACAGATATAAATCAGCAAACCCTGGGCTTCGTTTCAGTGTTTTTGTGTGTGTGTGTGTGGTAACCTAATTAATCTTGATTGGTCTAGCTAGCTAGCTATAGCTAGTTAATTCTACTAGCAATAAATATATATATATATATATATATATATATATATATATATATATATATTTATTTCATGGGATACATGGGTTCTTGGATCCCATGAAATATTATATGAATTAAATCATTTCTTGATTTTCAGATATTTAATTTGCAGGAAAAAATGAATATTCAAGAATGGTATTTAGGGTCTAAAAGATTATTCTCTAATTAGTTTGATCAGATTTCAATTTAATTAAAAATAAAATTAAAAGAAAAATAAATAAATCCAACTGCTAGCTGCAGATTTTGTTTTTG
Source organism: Erythranthe guttata (assembly GCF_056151865.1). Classification (NCBI taxonomy): domain Eukaryota; kingdom Viridiplantae; phylum Streptophyta; class Magnoliopsida; order Lamiales; family Phrymaceae; genus Erythranthe; species Erythranthe guttata. The sequence continues at coordinate 14,430,766 of NC_142534.1, forward strand.
TTTTTGTTTTTGTTTATGTTTTTTTTTTCTGGGTACTGAGATTTATTTAATTGAACAATAAATATAAAAATAAAAAAATTAGTTAATAGACAGAGTAGTCAAGTCATGTCTAGGTTGGGAAAACAAAGGTCAGTTTTAAGATTCAACAGTCACTTCTGCATGTCTTGTGTCAATCAGCTCCTATGTTTGGCTCTTTTCACTCACAACCACCTGAGAAATATATATACATACATACATATATATATATATATATATATATATATATATATATATATATATATATATTAAAGTATAAAATAATATATGATAATATTTTATGGCTTTAATTTTTCTCTATCTATGACGAATAAATGCTGCATCAAAATAAGTTATATATATATACCTTTCTTATTTAGGTATTTATTATTATTATTATATTTTTTATATTAACTATCCATATTTTGCTATTTACTTTCACTTCTTTCTTGAATAATTCATGTATACATTTTTAAATTTAGATAAATTGGTAATTTCTTTAATTAATTAATTATTTCTCGGACTTTAATTAATCATCTGTAAATAAATGGGAGATGGAAATTGGGCTGAACTAAAACTGTTGACAACTTTGAATTCTGTGCAAAACACTGTTATACTCAGCCAAATGCATGTGCTTCAAAATTAAAACCAGACAACTTGCAAAGTTATAGCTGTTTCTTGTGTGTGTGTGTGTGTGTATTTATATTTATATTTATACAGCAAAAGTAATGGATGGTGTGCCTATTTTTTCTTACAGAATTTGTCTCTGTGTGTGATTTGATTTTATAATTTAATATTTTTATAAAGAGAATGTTTCAGTTTCATGAGTTTATTAAATTAAGCTAATTTATTGCTCCTTTGAAATATTAATTTGGCATATAATATATCATTAAAAAGAATATATCATTTAATACAGTATATAAATAAATAATTACCTACATATATCATATTCTTGTGTACATTTTCTTGAAAACAGATGCATATGTGGGGCCACGGATCGCAATACCGAAAAGGGCCGGAATCGCTAAGAGGAACGCAGCCAACAGCAATGCTGAGGCTTCCGTGCTACTGCTGCGCACCCTCGTGCAAGCACAACATAGACCACCCTCGGGCGAAGCCGCTCAAGGATTTCCGAACCCTACAAACGCACTACAAGAGGAAGCACGGCGCGAAACCGTTTGCATGCAGAAAGTGCGGCAAACCTTTCGCTGTGAAGGGAGATTGGAGAACCCACGAGAAGAACTGCGGCAAGATTTGGTACTGCGTTTGCGGTTCCGATTTCAAGCACAAGCGGTCGCTTAAGGACCATATTAAGGCCTTTGGACACGGCCACGGTGCTAATTGTAGTAGTAATTTTGATCAGTTGCATTCCGATCGGTTTGAGGAGGATGACGAGGAGGAGGAGTACACGTCGGAGATTGATCAGCATGGCGGCTACGGTGGTGGCGGTGGTGGAGGTGGCGGCGGTGGCGGTGGAGAGTCTCCAATGTGAATTTTATATATATATATATATATATATATATATATATATATATATATATATATATATATATATATATATATATATATATATATATATATATATATATATGCATGGAGATCAATTTGAGGGTTTATGATGTAATTGGTTTTTGTGATTTACAATGGTATGGTAAAGATGAGTTTGCAGCTTTTTTTCTCTAAAGATTTGTTTTTCATCTAATTTAATTACCTACACTTAGTTTTTTTTCTTTTTTATATGTAAATATGACTTGTTGGTTGTGTTGGTGTAATATATGAAGGTTTTGATGATCAATTTGAATCTCACTCTACAAGAAAATAAAAAAATGGAATTAGTGACAAGCTGATTGTGAGAATATCAAAAGTTGTAAATAAAAAGTGACAACATTTTTTATCTGGTCACTAATTTCTCAGACTGTCGTCGCTTAGTCCTTTTTTTATTGTCACTATATAGAGTTAGCCAGCGACAACTTATTAATTAGTCACAAGCATATCGACACTTTATAGTAACCATATAGGGTCTAGTCAATTATTTTTATCTTTATTTCGTTTGAAATACATTTATCTATTAACCGTCCGTGAAAACAATCTTAATTATCCTCGTCAAATATAATCCAAATACACAGTATGAAAACTTCTCGTGGCCATGTTATTTACATAATTGAAGTTGAATCTAAGGTTTAGTACAACTCGTATCGAAGCTTCTCACACTGTAGGCGGGCAATGGCGGATTACAGTCGGGGCAATGGTGGTGGCTATCTAGACTCGATTTTTATTTCCGAAAATACATTTTTTTAAACAAACTTGTGCAAATACACTAGATTTTATTCAATAGATTACCAAAAAGTCGACCAGGGCATCTTTCTTTCTTAACATTATCATTCTATTTCAGGTAAAAAAAGTTAAGGGTACAACATGTATAGAATTGATCAAGGAGTGCAAACTTAATTTTTATATCAAAAAATATATTATATTTAATTAATTGAATTAAGTTTTTATTATAGCATTTTCATGATTATTTCTTGAATATCTTTATCCTCTTTTAATTGGTCTCAAGAAAAAAAAAATGTGCTTTGGTGGTGAATTTTCTGAATTGCATCGAATTAGTGATGTTGCTAAATATGGAAGAAACTAAGAGAAAAAACTACTCTTTGATTTATATCTTGGAACTTCGGCTGTACCTTTGACGATCTCGTAATTAGGAAGTTGAGGCTTGGACTCCATTTGCTCTCTCTTTGTATAGTTGACAAACAACTGCTACAAAAGAACACGATATTATGAAGATATGCAAGGTTAGGCGCTGTCTACTATGCCGCTCTCTCTTAAGACGAATTTCACAATCCCATCTCAAAGAGGTGCAGAAAGGTTCCGATCGATCGTATCGCTAATAGGATACAACAGCCTATCTTATTTGTGTGTTGTAGTTTCACTAAAACTACACATTCAAGTAAAGCAGAAGCTTACAAGTTACACCCGACGCACGAATGTTAATATAGTGAATATTGGATCTTTAAACCAATATTTCTTGGCTCATTCATATTTGAAAGCCCCAAACCCCCCTTTTTATAGAATAAAATATACCACCATAAAACTTCTATTTATTGTAGAATTAAGTAAGGAAATTTACGGAGGTTTTATGACGGAAAATAAAGTTTTGCAGGTTTCAAAATGTTGCTCGATATTTACCTTATAATTAAATTGGTCAAAGAAAATATTATTTTTATTTAAAAAAACCCCAATATATATAGTGAGTTCGTTACCACAATTTATGACAAAAGAAAATTAGGTAGAGGAGTTGATAATGATAGAACAAGATGAACTGCAGTTAATTATAATGAGTTCTCACTGTCACATTTTATGACAAAATTATAAGCAGCTACACTAGTCATATATTATTTGAGAATGATATATCTTAATTATTTTCTGTGATTTAATTGAATTCTGTAAGTTAATACCCTTAAATAAAATATCAATAATAAATAAATAAATAAATAAAAAAGGGGAAAACGTGCGAGCACCAGGTCCATACACGTGCAAAGTGGTGGCTTAATCGCACATGGGGGGAATGCTACACTTTTTCTGGACCACCGACCACCTGATATCAATGTTTTTTCAATGGGACCAATGTTTATTCGGACAGTCAAATATGGGTTCAGTTTTGGACCGGTTCAATTTCAGTAATTTTATTTACTAAAATGATTTGTGCAGGCACCATTTAATCGTGCAGACACTTTTTTTTACCATTCTTGAAAAATCAAAAGGTAAATTTCCACAAAAACTCTCTCAAGCTTTCGAACTTCGATTTCAGATCCCGACCGAGACCATAACAGATCGGATGTAATTCTTACATTTTTTTGATTGTTTCGTTACGTAGATTACGATTATTGATTTTTTTTTTTAAAACGAAGCATTTTGTTTTACTCGTGTGATTCTACACGAGTACAGTGGAGGTACTCGTGTAGAACCACACGAGTAGATGAATGTAATTTGTATTTATTTATTTATTTAATTTTTTTTAAATTTGTATGTTTTTTATTGAAAAAAATTAAAAAAAATTGAGTTCGTGTGTTATTATGGGAACAGGGAGTTTGTGCTCGTGTGAAACCACGCGAGCTCATTTCATCGAGCTCTTGTAAAATCACATGAGCTTAATTTTGAATTTTTTTTTTTTTGGTTGCTCGTGTGAAAACACGCGAGGAGATCTATTTTACTCGCGTGCCTGCATGCGAGTAAAATTGGTCTCCTCGCGAGTTTTCACACGAGCAACTTTATTTATTTTTTTATTTTTTTTTTATTTTTTTTTTATTTTTTTTTATTTTTTTTATTTTTTATTTTATTTTATTTTTTATTTTTTTTTTTATTTTTTTTATTTTTTTAATTTTTTTTTATTTTAAATACTAATTCATTTTTTTTGTTAAATTGTAGATGGCCGGAGGTAGAGTGAAAAGTTAAATGAGTCAAGTTACGGGAAAAGGTAAGAGTTTAATGAAAGTTTTGGGTCGGAAGTCGAACAATCCGGATGATACGGATCGTATTGGAGATCGGGAGTACTTGCATCCGATCGTAGAAGGAAAGCGACGGCAATTTATGTCAATCCAGCCACAGTTACTTGATTTGATGATGCCACACACACTACAAAAAAAGACACTTTAAATAACGAAACAATGGTAACAAACCAAGTTTTGGTCACAACAACTCATTTACTGTAACAAACTTCAAGTATTGTCACAAAACATGCTGTTTTGGGTAACGACTGGGATTACTTATTACAAAAAGAAATAATTCGTCACGAGAAATGCATTTTTTGGTGACAACTTGGTTACTTAGTTACAAGAGGTTTAGTGTTGTTACCAAAAGTTTTCTTTATAGTGACTAACAAAGTATTCGTTACATTTAGTATTAAGTTGTCACAAAAGAAAATAATCTTTAGCGACAGCAATAATGTGCTCACAAAAGGTTCCAATTTTTAATTACTTTTTATTATAAATATAATTAATATATATAATAAAAATATTATATTAAGTAAATACAAGTAAAAATTAAGAAAAAAATATTATTTATAATGACAATGCAGTAGAATTAAAAGAAAAAGAAACAAATTTTAATTATTATGGTTTAACAGTGTTGAACTAATTATCCTTGATTTGAATTAATAACCATTAAAAAATTAATTTAAATTTAAAGCTTTATATACTACATCATTTTATTAATTTTTTGTTTACTTAATTTATTAATATATTTTTTATGTTTGATTTTTTGCATATTAAAAACATCAATTATTTTAATAAGTAATGTAGTGGTAGAAACTCTTTAGTTAAATAAATTTAACTTTAAATTAAAATTTGGATTAAAAGAGTCCCAAAATACTGGGCGGCAAAATTAGCGTCTCTTCTTTATATTTCTCTAAATTATTCTAGCGGAGAAAACAAAGAGTCAAATGAACAGACAAAGACGAAGATAGGGTTTTTAATTTTCACCACTTTCACAGATCGTCACATATCCTATCGCTACCGCACACACCATCGCTCTTCCTACTGCCGCCGCACACCCCGCCAGTCCACTTGATTTTTCTAACACAGGCGGCTGAGCCAATAGAGAGCGACAATTCAAGGTACATAAATCCTGAGTATTTCGCAGCGATGATATGGGATGGAGTTTAAGTCCTATCCTGAATTTTTTGTCCACTGGATAAACTTTTTTTGAAAAAACAGTAGGAATTGTACTAAGATTATGTAGTGCTTGAATCCTACTGAGTATTACAACTTATAATTCATATTACGATTCCCAAAGGGGTCGAAATAATTATTGAAGAATTGGAAACCCTTTCTCATATGAGGTATATAAATCAATTACCTGAAATCCTTTAGTTTTATTTTTCCTGGTGATGGCTTCATTTTTTTAATTGTTAAAAGTTGAGAATAAATTGTACATGTTTGAAACATTAAATAAATTCTTCTCATGTACAGATTGTTTGAGACTTTTACTAACAGAACCTGAGAGAGAATTTAAATTAATTGCGTGGAACCATTTCTGAAATTTTCAAGAGCGAATTGTATTTTACGTATTATTCTTTATTTGTTAACTTAATTGATTATTTAATTAATTGTGCAGTTAGATGCCACCTAATAATATAGTACCGCGTCGCCTTTTAACTAGGAGGAGTAAATATGCAAATGTATAAGCATCTTCAGTCGCTCAAGAACTTCCATTTGTGTCGGCAAATTCACGATCTGAAATCCCGTCATCTCGTGTGCCAACTTCATCTACATCTCCCCATCTTCATGAGGATACACAAGGATACGAAAGTGAAAGTTCTTTATCAATCCATGAAAACTCAACTGGTAATTTTATGCATTTTTCTAATAATACTTAACTTTATTATCTGTTTATTAGATATTTGTATTTTTATGTGTATTTTTATGAATAAATATCAGTTTCCACAAAGAAAAGAGGCCGCGGAGCAACTACAGGAAAATCGATAGAGAAAGCAATTGTTGAAAATATTAGTGTCTATTGTTTGATATACATTTCTCTTTTTTTTTGTTACATGTATCTAACAATAACTATATATATTCTTTATATTTGTGATTAGAAAGGACAATTATTAGAAATTGAGTTTCCTGAAGGTTTTAAAAAGCCACGTCAATTTGCTAATCACTTAGCAACTGGAATTGGAGTTGTTATTAGGCACAGTCCAGAACTTGATTGTATGAGTAACTGGAGTGACGTTGCAGAACACCAAAAGTAGGTTTATGCTGGATTAGATGTAAGTATAATGGTTTTCTACATTTTTACTTTATCATAGATATGAAATAAATTTCTTTATTTTGATAGTTACTCTTGTCCACCAATTTTAGACATGGTTTAATATCAAAGGATGGGAGAAATAATCCAGTAGTTCAAAGAGGTATGGAGTTGTGCCTTCTAAATGTTCGAAGAGGTCAACATGTGAATCTTGTGCCTTCAAAACTATGATGACCGTTGCAAAAGGCAAGATGATGAAATACAAGGTCTAAGGGAAGGGCAAGACGAATTGAAGCAAATGCTATTGCGTTTATTGCAATAAAAGAGTTCAAGCAATCAAGACAAAACTTTGTAAGTTATACATGTTTGTTGCTATATTTTCATATTTTAATTTTATTTTATGTGAGTGTGCTGATTTTTGATAAAATATAAGTTGATTAGAACTGTGATAAAATTTGATTCCATATTCCCTTAATTTGGTGTTGTATAATATGTTTATGTGTGATTATTTTTGGGCATATGTTTGATCTGAGCATTTTTGTCTTCTTCTTGTAATATTTATTGAGAATTAATTTGTTTGATTACTCTTATTACATGCTTGAACGTACAAGAGATGATATGACTAAGGAATTTTTTTTCTTCAGAAATGTGTGCTTAGAATTTGACTTTGGAAATAGGTATCTTCTTCCAAAAAAATTTCATACAACCTTATAGTTTCGTTTTTCTAATGTTTTTTTTACTGGTTTTATGCTTAAACGCCTAATAAAATTTAATTAATGCTTATATTTGCAGGTTTTTGGTGTAAATACAACAAAGAATGGTTCAATGTGAAGTTTTGAAAGTTAGCTTGTATTTTGATCAATCGTGCATCACTAAGGATATTATTTAGAATATTTTGCTACTTCTCAATTGTTTTTGAGTCCTGCTGTAACTTTGAAGCATGTATTTACAATGAAATGATTGGTGATTATAATCGATATAAATTTTTTAACATTGTATTATTTTGAATGAATATTCTTGCTGTCAGAAAATTCTCAATTCATTATTTTATTTTCACAAGAAAATTAAAAATAATATCAAAAAAAATAAAAAAATGAAGTATGGTAAGGATATCATTGTCATAAGAAGTTTTTGTAACGAAAAGTATTTGACATTATTATATTTTAAATATTCATGAAACTGATTATTGGTAACGAATTCAGACTTTCGTAACGACTAAAAATATATAGCGAGGACCCAATTTGTTACAAGTAATAAGGTATTGTAACCAATTTTATTTCGTTACCAATGTATTAGTAACGAATTATAAGAAATTGTTACCTAAACTTCTAGCGTCGAGCTTTACACGACAAAGAAAGGTAACCAATTACGTCGTTACGAAACGTTAAGGTGACGAAAATTTGACATTTGGCGACCAATTTCGTCGTTACCCCAAGTGATTTTTCTTGTAGTGACAATTTATGGAAAGCGACGGCAATTTATGTTAAATATATATGCATTTGTTATTAATCGGGATTTTTGATATTAGTAATAGTCAACATGACAATTAATAATTTATAAAAAATTAGTTATACAATTATTATAATCATTTGATAGTGTTATTTATATTTTTATATTTATAGTTAGGATTATTGTAACAAGGAATATATATAACATAAACGAAAGGTGTATAATGATTATAATAAATAATGTTAAATAGATTATTAATTATCATATTCATTATTATTAAATAATTTAATTTAATTATTAACAAATATAATATAATAAAAAATATAAAAAAAAATGAATGGACTTGAGTTTAATCCATTTAAATTCGATTCTAATATTTGAATAAAATGTAAATGTAAAAAAAAGATTAAATCATATAATCTACGATTTAATTCTTACGGTTTTTACAAACTAAACCAATTATTAAAAGAGAAATCACATCATAATATTTTGATTATACTAGTCCATATATAATGTTATTTTTAAAGTAAGAATATTAATTGAAATGAGATATAATCTATTTTTGTTAAAATAAACATCATTTATATTTTTAAATAATTATCTTATGATAAAATCCTCAATAATATTAATAAGTTCTTGTCAATAATTGATGTAAATCGATTTAAATTAATTGAAATGAGTTATAATCTATTTTTTTAAATAAACATGTTATTTTATTTTTCATTCGATTTTTTCACATTATCGATTTTAATAACATAAGTGAATTGATTCAATACTTTATATTTTTCAATAGTGGATATTTCCGGGTTGACCCGAAACCGACCCCGACTTGGCGTGTGCATTTTTGGACAAGAAACCGGATATTTCCGGGTTGACCCGAAACCGACCCGGCCGGGTCTATGGTCAACGGGGGATCGAGGGTTAGACAGTAGGATGGTTATGACGAACCCCGAAATGTGCTTTTTTGGACAAGAAACCGGATATTTAGTGGTTGACCCGAAACCGACCCGGACTTGGCGTGTGCATTTTTGGACAAGAAACCGGATATTTCCGGGTTGACCCAAAACCGACCTGGCCGGGTCCATGTCAACGGGGGATCGAGGGTTAGACAGTAGGATGGTTATGACAATTGTTTTTAATTTTGACTATCATTTTCCATTTTCATTGGTTCTGTACTAGGATGACTGTTACTCGTTTTTCTATTTTGATTGTGGAACAATTACTTGTTTTTTTGTTTTTATTGTTTTGAACGATTACTCGATTTTCTATTTTGATTGTGTTGAACGATTACTCGATTTTTTATTTTTATTGTGTCAAAAAAATACTCTATTTTCTATTTTGTATTTTAAATATGATTAAAAAAAATTTATAATAATAATTGTACTCGGGTAGTTTTACGCGAACACAGACCATGTACTCGTGTAATTCTGCGCGAGCAAAAGCTCTTTGTTCGCGTGAAACTATGCGAGTACAATTTTTTATTTTTTTTAATGCGATTTAATTTATTATTAATTAAAAAAAATTACTCGCGTGATTTCACGCGAACAGGGATGTTTTGCTCGTGTGAAATCACGCGACCAAAACTTCTCTGTTCGCGTGAAATCACGCGAGTAAGAATTTTTGTTTTTAATATATTTTTACGACTTATTATTATTATTATTTAAAAAAAATTGTGCTCGCGTGATTTTACACGAGAACCGACTCAGGTCTCGCGTAATTTTACACGACCACTGAGAAGGTTCTCGCGTAAAATAACACGAACAAAAAAAAATGAAAAAAAATTATTCATCTTCTCGTGTGATTTTGCACGAGCACATGCCATGTGCTCGTGCAAAATCACACGAACACAAGAAAAGAAAAAAATCAAGTACTCGTGTGATATTACGCGAGTACATGCCATGTGCTCGCGTAATATCACACGAGTACTTGAAGATTCGAGAAAAAACGAAAATATTATCTCCGGGTCTATATTTGTTGGATCTATTTTAGAAATTGTTGAATATCTATTTTTTTTTTTGCAATGAATGTTGAAATTTGGTTTTTAAAGAATTATAGGATTTAAAAATAAAAATGTAAAATGGTAAAAACTTAAAGTAAAAAGGTAAAAAATTATGGTAAAAAAGTGTCTGTTCGCCAAAATAGAGCCTGTGTATATAACCACCCTTTTATTTATTTATTTATTATTTCAAACCCTGGAAGCTATATTTGACTTGAGATGAGTTCCTCTTTTGTTCGATTCTTGATTTTAAGAAAAATACATAAATAATCTTGATTATTTAATGATGTAGTAAAAGAGAATTAATAGTTATATATTAACTAATAAAGTTTTAATATAAAAATGCATTAATATGTTATTATATGTAGTTTTGGGGCGTGTTTTTTTTTTCTTTTCTTTTTTCCTAAATTATTTGTTATTTAAGAGTTTCAATAAAACACTAATTGCATTTTTATCAATTGCATTAGTTAGTTAAAATATAATTAATGACAAGGGTATTTTAGTATTTTTACTATATTATATTCCGTATAATTTATGCATATTCATTAAATATCTTAATATAGGCATAACCACCCAAAACGACGTATAATATGAGACAGGTTGAGTAGCAACTTTCAGATCTAGTCCCTTAATTCTTTCATCATAATTGATCCACATAAATAAATAAATTGATAAATGAAAAATAAATTCGTCCTAATTATGAAGATGAGACGATGCATTGATTTTCAAGTCCATCAAATCAAATCAAAACAAACACGAATTTCTCCAAAATACGGTTGAGTGTGTGAAAATGGCTTCTAACACATCCCTCCCCACAAAAAAATAAAATCGCAATTCGAGACTATACTCAAAGCTACAAAATGTATCTGGAATTCACACCAAGCAAATAAAGCAGAGCATTCGCTGCAAATAAAATACCGAACCGAAAAATATCTACATTTCTTGAGCTCCCCGATGACGGGCCTACCGGCCCAAACGCCGGAGATGGAAATGGCCCGCTTGTGCTCGAATTCGAACTGCAACCAAAATATGTAAATGCAAAACATACATTAGCAACTCAGATATATATATATATATATATATATATATATATATATATATATATATATATATTATACATTCTTCTAACTAAATATAGTGTAAAAACAAGATGGGGCGTAGAAAATAACGAACTGACCTTCCCGTAAATCTACAAGATCCGTAACCTGCAATAAAAATACACGGAGAAGTGTTAACTAAAAACTTGTGGCTATTAGTACAAAATTTGTGGCTTAATTTTTACGAAAATATACATGTTTAGACTAAAATACCCTTGTCAAAGAAAGTTAGTTAACAAGGGTAGAACTGGAAATTATGCAACTTATTTAACTAACAGCACTTAAAAGAGAACATTAGATTCATAGTGGTAAATAAAGAAAACTTACTAGGATCAACACTTGTTATTACAGCAGTGCCACCGAAATCGCAAGTCCCACCGGCGCCCCTCATCTTCTGATAGTAATCATTGTACGCAAACGAAGCATGATTCTGCAACGTATCCGGCATGTAGCAAGCCCGACCTTCCTGAACGGGCCCACAGTTGGCCCGACCGGGCCCACAGGCCCAGTTAATCCCATCTCTGAGCCCACTCTCCTCAGCGCCCTGTTTCGCTATACAAAAAACCGAAACCGAACCATTCACATCATCCTCACTGCCATCGCTCAAACTCAAATCGTACACTGTGCTGCCGTTAGCGAAAACCAAACCCCAGCTCCTCTCCGACACATCGCCGCCTCTCTTATCCTCGTTAAACAGCTCGTAAATGTACGTATGGATCGGAAACGAGCGCTGACTGGGCGGACCCGATTCATTCGCCACCCGCCTAATTAAATTATTAATATAAGTCTCGGCATTGCCCAAAGTAGCATCCGGCTCGCTGGCCCCACCGAACCACGGCCAGCCAGTTTCAGTAACTACGACGGGAATTCCCGAGAAGTTTAAAGCCGCTATGGAATTGTAAACGGCGTCGATTAAAGCATCGAACATGTTGTCGTAGTGGAAAAGTGTGTTGGGGTCAACTATTTGTTTGACGGAAGACAACGGTTTGAAAAGAGCATATTCCAATGGGAATATTCCGTTGCTCTTCACGTACTCGTAGTACGGATAAGCGTTCACCGTATAGAAAGATTTCGTGTTTTTCAAGAATTGGAGGATTTGGAAGATGGTGGTGTTGAAAGTCGAATTGAAGTTAGCGGTGGAAGGAGGGAAAGGGTTAGGGATTACATCCATCGCAAACGGGGTCGAGATTTTGACTCTGTCGTTTAAGTTCGACGCCACAAGGGCTTTGTGGAGGTTGCTCATCGCAGAGAATAAGATAGGGGCGGCGTTCGGTAGTGAAGTCAGCACTTCGCTGCCGACGGAGATGGCGGTGATGTTGGTGGAGGGGAGGTAGGCGGCGATGTTTTTGGAGATCCAGGTGGCGGCTGCTGACGTGGACTCTCCGATTCCGAGGACCTCTTGGTTTGTGACGCTGACGTGGACTTGGATTCCGGTGGCGGAGAGAGCATTTAGTATTCGTGCGTCGGAGTCGAAGAGGCGGACGTGTGTTATTTGGTGGGCCCGGAGGATTGCGACTATTTCGACAGGTGGCGGTAGGTTTGTGACATCGGTTCCGATGTTTACTCCGATGTAAGCACCTGCGCGATTGAGAAGATGATCGGTTTTATTAATTATTATTTATTAATTAATCATACACATCGAATAACACAATTTTTCACATGATGCAAATACAAAGAAAATCGTGTACGTTAAAACGAAATTAAATGTTTATCGGGATTACCAACACTATTGACGAGAACTCCGACAAATACAAAGAGAGCTTGAAATTGTATTTGGAGCTTCATCAGCAGCAATAGAAGAATTGGCTTCGACTTTCAACCGAAACACCGAGCTTTATTTTCGATAAATTTTCGAGGAACAGTTATTTCGAAACAAAAAATTATGTAAAACGGCGTTAAAAATTGCACTTGTGTCTTCAAACGTTGTCGACCAGGAAAATGCTAAGAAAACCTGCATCGATAGTCGAGAAGTTAGGCAGCGCACTAATATCATAATGTATAGTGCTCGTTTGAAATCAGGAACATGATCAAACCACTAATCGTAAATTGATTATAGTAAACGAGAATTGTAGAAAACAAATACAACATTACGAGCTCTTAATTGTTTCTAGGGGTATAAAAAATCGTTTTTTTCTCTAACTAGAAGATTCACATGAACTTGAAAGTAACTAGAACCGATTTATCCGAATAACGTCGAACAAGTTAATGGCAACGACACAAGTATGGTCGAACGAGATCTTCGATTATTACTTAAATTCCCAAAAACCCATAAAAAATATACGAAAACGAAAAAGAAGACGAAACAAACAAGGGGAATGCAAGATGAACTAAATGCCAAACCCAAAACATACAAACTCAACGATTTTTGCCGTAAACGCCTCGAATATAGAAAGAATCCGAGAATAATAAGTTCAATTCTTACTTATTAATTAATGTATGACAAAACCAAATTATTTCGGTTTTAATACTCAATCCCATCAAACTCATAACCCATATACAGCATACATATATAACTTCCTAGTTAGTACACTTGAGGCCAAAATGCAATACTAAAATCAAAAAAAAAAAAAAAAAATCTTTTTCAAGATTCACATATTAAAAAAAAAAAAAAAAAAAAAAGGACAAGCAATAATTCACTGAACATCAACACACACACACACACACACAATCTTATGTACTACGAGCAAAATTGTTGTGTAAAGACTCGATCTTTACACAAAAAAAATTCACAAAGGGTATAAAGAATCGGAAGTACCTTTTACTAAACTGCATCACTAAGAGCAAAAATCAACATGGGTTCGAGTAGAAAACAACTCACTTGCAGCAATGCCTGCGTACACCAACCCCTGTGGATGATTTATTTTATTTTTTATTTAATTTTGAACTTGGGTTTTTTATGAGGATACTTCTGCAAAAAAATAAAATTAAAAAGGCTAAAAATGAGAGAGTGTGAAAGAAATGGGAAGAAGGAGATGAAGGGTTGGGGCACCGAAGTGTGGGGGAGGCAGACAGGGTGGATAAATCAATGTCATTTGCTGCTTTTTTTATTACCGCTTCTTTTTTATGAATTAATTGATTAATGTACAAAGTTAATTTAGTAATTTAGTAATCACATATTAATTAGCTTAATTGTGTTTGTAAGTAGTAGTACTATATAAATGCAGGGATATGTTTTTTGGAAATTTAATTATTGATTTCTTTAGGAGAATTTTATTTTTGTGTGCTATAATTATTACTCCATCCGTTCTAAATTAACTGTCGCTTTGAGAAATTGTTCTTGTTTCATATTTATTTGTCACTTTAGAATTTCAATAATGCATTAATTACTATTTTCCAAATTTTGCCCTTATTGCTATATATTAATTGAGGTAGAATTAATGGAAACTACATTAATAACATGGATATTTAAGTCATTCTATATATTTTTCTCTAAAATCGACGGGCATTTTATTAGTTTTCTTAATATATGCGCAACAACTCAAAGCGACACATATTTTGGCACGATGAGTAGGGGTGGGCATTCGGGTCGGGTCGGGTTATTCGGGTTATTCGGGTCGGGTTATTCGGGTTTTTTGCAAAAAAAAAATTACCCGAACCCGACCCGAAATAACCGGGTACCCGGCAACCGGGTACCCGGTTATCTCGGGTCGGGTTCGGGTCGGGTTCGGGTTTTGCTATTTTCCTCTTTTTTTTTTTTTTTTTTTTTTTTTTAAATAAACAATAACTAAATTTACTTAAGATATATATATATATATATATAGACATATACATAGTAACATATACTGACTGATATACATATATATATCTATATATACATATACTGAATTACTGATATATATATATATATATATATATATATATATATATATATATATATATATATATATATATATATATATATATATATTAAAAAAAAAAAAAAAAAAAAAAAAATTCAACCGGGTACCCGATCGGGTACCCGGGTAGGATTTCTAATACCCGGACCCGACCCGGTTTGGGAGCACCGGGTACCCGAACCCGGGAAAAACCCGGTTACGTAAAAAATTACCCGACCCGGTCGGGTAATACCCGACCGGGTCGGGTTATACCCGAATAACCCGACCCGAATGCCCACCCCTAACGATGAGAGTAGTTAATTTTGTGAACAATTTTTTTTTTTAAAATAACAATAATTTTGTTCCAGTTTGTTTATTACAATGTACTCCCTCTATTTTCTAATTAATTGTCGTTTTTTCAGCTTTACACAAGTATTAAGTATCTTAATAAATGTGTCTTGATTTTAGAAAAACACATTAAAAGACTAAAATGACCTCAATCATAAAGACTAAAATGACCTCGATCATTTAATGACGTGATAATATAGAGAGGGAGAATGTTTTGAGTTGAATCAATAATTTTAAAACATGAAAATGTGCATTTCATGCAATATTCAAAAGTGGCACATAATATGTAACAAAAATACTTCAAAAAAAATAGACAGTTGTTATGGTAATTTTTGACTTAAATTCAAATTGAGTTCTTATAAATTTTCTCAAAGTTTTGTTGTTGAGGGACATAAAGAATTCCATTGTAAATACAATTTTACAATTTGAAATCTTTTACATTTATTATTCACACATAGTTTGTAGATTTTAGATATTAGTATGTACGGTTTTGTAGAATCTACACCTGATGAATTATACTACTTAGTTTTAGAACATTGATCTATATATAATAACACACACTTATGTGCATGTATGCTTAAGAAATACTTAATTATTTAAATAGTTCTACAGTTAAAACAATACGTTGTACTTCATCGGGTGTAGCATCCATAAGCTTAGCATGCACAACCACTTTGTTCACTCCTCACACTTAATTTAATGTGACTCAATTAATCTCATTTAATTTACCTACATTTAATTTCATTTAGACATTCTATGTTTGAATTTCTAGTATTTTAATTAAATATACAAATAATTATTTACTTATAATATGGATGCAAGAAAAAAAATAAAAAGTAGTTGATGCTGCATAAATCTGTGCAAGTAAAATATTGGGATCCAGGTGTATGCAGCAGAAATGAGGTAAGAAAGTGAGGTGGGACCCACTTTTTTTGTCTTCCGTTTCAAAAGCAACGTTTCAGTTTTTATTCAGACAGAAAAATTGGATAAAGTAGAGCCACATTTTCTCTGTTCCTCCTCCTTTTTTTATTCACTTTTACAACGGACGGCCGTGAATTCTGGACTACGGAATGAAATATTAAAATAAAGGGTAACCCCTGAGGTATGCTTCAATAACTTTAAGGTCCTTACGGTATCGATAATTACACTCACCTCTTGAAACGTAGTTATAAACTCTAATGGGATAATGCATTGGATACGTTATTTCGATAGAGTTCTAACGGACTATTGGTTTCAGGAAGTGGTGGAGATAACAAAGAGTTATGGGTGATTTAAGAAATATTGGGGGAGCCATGTCACCCTATAACTCACCATAACTCTATGTTATCTCCATCACTAGCTTAAAGTAATAGTCCATTAGAACCCTATCGGAATAATGTATCCAATGCATTATCCCGTTAGAGTTTCTAACTACGTTTCAGGGGGCGAGTGTAATTATCGATACCATAGGGACCTTGAAATTATTTAATCATACCACAGGAGTGTGTGTGTAATTTACCCTAAAATAAATAATAATTTAATTCCATTTTTCAAGATTTTTTATGGGTTTGATCTTGAAGAAGGCATATTCGAGAAAAATCATTTTATAAAGTATTTAATTTCATTCTATTTATTTATAGTTTTCTTGTGTTTTTTTCAATGTACATAGATGTATATTTTAGCATATGCTTTTGTAACCCACTACACTTCTTTTCTCACTTCTTAGGGTAAATTACAACAAAGACTCTGAAGTTGGGCTTAATTACAAAAAATACCCTCATGTATATGTAATTATCAAAACACTCCAATGTTTGTTTATGTCTTACACCCACCTCCTTACGGTGTGATTTTTCACGGAATCTTTTTTATTTCAGTGAATGTTTCGCTAAAATTGCTAATTGCTAATACTAAAAATTGTGAAGTTGATATTTAAGTAGAATTAGGATTCCATGTAAAGGGCCCCCTAAAGTTAACTATTATCTTTAAAGTAGCATAAAGAAATATTATGTTTGCAGTGGTAAAATCGGCATTTTTTTGCGAATAAACCCTCGACTGAAAAAGATTCCATGAAAAATCACACCGTAAGGGGGTCGATGAAAGGCGGAGACAAATGTTAGGGAAATTTTGTAATTACGAACATGTGATGGTACTTTTTGAAACTTAGCCTAAGTTAAGGGGTTTTTTCATAATTTATCATAATAATTATGTCAAACTTGGGGATGATAATTGTAATTTACTAGTCTTATTTTGATTTTCTATTCATTATTATTTAGGATAAATTACACATACACCCTTGAAGTATGCTAAAATAACTTTGAAGTCCTTATAGTATCGATAATTACAACCATCCCTGAAACATTGCTATAAACCCTAACGGAATAATACATTGGATAAGTTATTCAGTTAGGGTTCTAATGGACTATTAGTTTCAGTCGGTGATGGGGACAACATAGAGCTAGGGGGTGACCTGTCTCTTCTAACATTTCTTAAATCCTTATTATTTTATATAAGATTTATAAATCTTCATCTATGGTAGCATTAACGCCCCGCGGGAAACATCTATAGTGCATATCGGTGCCCAGAACACGAAATCCTGGCTCCGGCAATTGTTTTAGGAGTGTGGGTGTAATTACCAATACCACAGGGACCTTAAAGTTGTTTTATCGTACCTTAGGGGTGTGGGTGTAATTTACTCTATTATTTAAATACATATTATAGGGATAATTACACTTTTGGTCCCTCATGTTTGGCCTAATTTCACTTTTGGTCCCCCTTGTTCCAAAGTGAACAAAGTTCACCTCCAAGTTTCAATTTTAAACATTTTTGGTCCCCACCGTTACATATCCGTTAGCAAGTAACGGAACACACTATTTTGGGGTGAAAATTGAAATTTTGAAATTTTTTGGTGCTGAAAATAATTATAAATTTAAATTAGTCTACTTATAATTTTTAATAATAAAAAAAAAGCAATGAAACAAATTAGTTTTTAATATACTTAATATTATTATAATTATACTACTTATAATTTCTTTTTTAATAATAAAAAAATAATTAACAAATTATTTTTAATTACACTTAATATTATTATAATTGTACTACTTATAATTATTTTTTTAATAATAAAAAATAAATTAACTAAACAAGTTATTTTTAATTATATTTAATAGTATTTTTAATTATACTACTTATAATAAAAAAATAATAATAATAATAAAAAAAAAATTGCTGAACAGTCATGTATAATTATACATAATATTATTATAATTGTTGCAAATGCATTGAAAATGCATTAAGTGGATGTCCAATTAATGAAGAGTTACAACCATTAATGGTCTTTAATTGAAGTGCACTCTTGTAACTCTTAGGATCTTAATCTTCCTTGTAGTATAAATAGCTTACTTTGTAATAGGCAAAGACACACTTGACACACTTGAATATACAAGAAAGAATAAGAGGAAAAGGTTTTATTATCCTTACATTTGATCTCCATATTCTTATTTTACTTGAGTTTCTTTAATATATTTATAATACGTTATCAGCACGAGTTTGCTCATGTTTTTATTTGAAGTTGGTTTCGGTAATAGACATGCATTTCATGTTTATTGTCACAATTCAATCTCAGTACGAGACATATAGATATATTTCCAACACTTTCTCTCGGCCCTAACTTTTGTTGTTTTTGAAAAATCATATAGCACTACAACTGATTTCCTTAATACATGTATATGTATGTGCATTAATATACGTCGTATGTATATACATGCCTACACTAATAAAATTTGTTTATCCATTTAGCATTTATTTTTTACATATATGCATATATGCTTGTGTATACGTATATATTTGCATGTACTCATAAAATTATTATATTCTTTTTGACATAATCATTTTATTATCTGTTCATGTGTGTATTTTACATGCCTACGGTTTTCTTTTAATGATATCAAATGTTTTGATACAATAATAAATATATTAATTTACTATGTATTAATTAAAATGCTATCTCTTTAATTATTATTTATTTGCTTTATTGTTATGCAAATTATCATAAGAACCTGAAGTTCTTTATAGAAAATATAGGCCCGAAGTCTATATCGAATATCAAAGCCTGAAGTTTGAATATATTGAATAAATTAGACTCAAACCTGAAGTTTTGAGTATACATATAATCTAAAGCACTATTAATTTTATGACACAGTGCTATGGCAAACATCACCAAGCTTGAGTTCGCTGCTCTAGATATTTCCGGAAGAAATTATCTAACTTGGATCCTTGATGCTGAGATCCATTTGAATGCCATGAACCTCGGAAATACCATTAAGGATGGTAATGAGGAAAGTGAACAAGATAAGGCGAAATCAATGATTTTTATTCGCCATCATCTCCACGAGGGCTTAAAATCCGAGTATCTTGGGGTAAAGGACCCTGCTACTCTATGGAATAATTTAAAGGAAAGATATGATCACCAGAAGAGTGTGATACTTCCTAAAGCTCGATATGAATGGATGCACTTGCGTTTGCAAGATTTTAAATCGGTAAATGAGTATAATTCCGCCATGTTTAAAATTGTTTCTCGATTGAGATTATGCGGAGACGATGTCACAGAACAGGACATGTTAGAAAAGACATTTACCACATTTCATGCCTCTAATATGCTCCTGCAGCAGCAATATCGTGAAAGAGGTTTTACCAAATACTCTCAATTGATTTCTTGCCTCCTCGTTGCTGAACAGAACAACGAGCTCTTGATGAAAAATCATAACTCCCACCCAACAGGATCACAAGCATTTCTAGAAGTAAATGCAAATGTTTCATTCCCTTAAGTGAATGCAAACAACTATAATCGTGGTCGGGGTCGTGGCCGTGGCCGTGGGTATCGCCGTGGTCATGGTCGACATCAAGATGGTCCTAGAGTTGTACCATACCACCCGAAGTGGAATAAAAATGGTGAAAAACAAGACAAGGGCAAGGCTGTAAAATTTGGTCCTCCTAATAATCAAAATGAGAGTTGCCACAGGTGTGGAGTGAAAGGGCACTGGTCACGTGCATGTCGTACTCCAAGGCACCTTGTGGATTTATATCAAGCATCCATCAAGGGAAAAGGAAAAGGGAAAGAAATCAATTTTACTGATTTTAGCAACACCGAGAATGACCATATTGATCCAATGGACCTTACCCATTTGGATGTTGCTGATTTCTTTCCCGCGCCAAGTGGAAAAATTGATGAAATCAAATTTCATGGTGATGATAACAATGATGGCAACAAATAGATCAATCAGGATTGATCAAATATTACATTTATGTTGCATTTGAGTTAAATAATGTTTATCTTTCCATTCCCTAAATGAGTTCGAAATAATTTTATGTGTGGTTGGTTGTTTGATTGATATAAGAAAATAAATTTTATTATAACTTCTTATATTACTTATTTTATTCCCAGAAAATGGAATATAATGAGTCCGTGAGCAACCTGAACGGTGGAGACATTTGTTTGGTTGACAGTGGAACAACACACACAATTCTTCGAGATCAAAAATATTTCTCGAGTTTGAAATTGGCAAAGGCAAGTGTTAGTACAATTTCTGGTACTACTAAACTAATTGATGGCTCCGGAAGAGCTAATATTGTTTTGCCTGGTGGAACGAATATTTTGGTCAAAGAGGCTTTGTACTCTAATAAATCCAAAAGAAACTTATTGAGTTTCAAGGACATACGTCTCAATGGATTTCATATCGAGACTATGAATGAGGGGAATATGGAATTTCTTTGTATTACAACCAATATTTCATGCCAGAAGCATGTTAAAGAGAAACTCCCAGTTTTCTCATCAGGGTTGTATTTTGCGACTATAAGCGCAATAGAAACAAATATTGTGATGGACCAGAAGTCCAATGATCCGAAACTTTTCTCTCTTTGGCACGATCGACTTGGTCACCCAGGATCGACCATGATGCGTCGAATAATAAATAATTCATATGGGCATACTTTAAAGAACCAGAAGATTCTTTTGCCCCATGAATGTGTATGCATCGCATGCTCACAAGGGAAATTAATTATAAGACCATCTCCAATGAAAATTAATAGCGAGGTCCCAACATTTTTACAAAGAATTCAAGGGGATATTTGTGGACCTATAGATCCACCTTGTGGACCATTTCGCTATTTTATGGTTCTATTGGATGCATCATCTAGATGGTCACATGTAAGTCTATTGTCAACACGTACTGTTACTTTTGCTAGACTTCTTGCTCAAATCATAAGATTAAGAGCTCAATTTCCCGATTATCCCATCAAGAGTATTCGTCTTGATAATGCCGGTGAATTTTCATCTCAAGCATTTAATGATTATTGCATGTCAATTGGTATTGATATTGAACATTCAGTTGCCCATGTACATACTCAAAATGGACTTGCAGAGTCATTTATTAAGAGATTGCAACTGATTGCTAGACCTTTGCTTTTACGGTCTAATTTACCCACTTCTATTTGGGGACATGCAATATTACATGCTGCTTCATTGGTCAGGATTAGACCAAGTTCATTTCAGAAGTATTCACCGTTTCAACTTGTTTCTGGCCAGCAGCCAGACATTTCTCACTTAAAAATATTTGGTTGTGCTGTTTATGTTCCAATTTCTCCACCTCAGAGAACAAAAATGGGTCCCCAAAGACGAATTGGAATTTATGTTGGTTTTGATTCCCCGTCTATAATTAGATACATTGAACCCCTGACGGGTGATTTGTTTAAGGCAAGATTTGTTGATTGCCATTTTGATGAGACAATTTTCCCGCCGTTAGGGGGAGAGAGATCGTCGGTTCAGGTTGAACGGCGTGAAATTACATGGAATGTACCGTCTTTGTCTCATCTTGACCCACGCACGAATCAATGTGAGAAAGAAGTACAAAGGATAATCAATTTGCAAAATATTGCAAATCAATTGCCGGATGCTTTTACCGATATGAAAACGGTAACAAAATCTCATATACCCGCTATAAACACCCCGGCACGGGTTGATGTCCCTGAAGGACAACATGAAGAGATAATGAAACCTCGCATGAAGCGTGGGCGCCCTATTGGCGCGAAAGATAAGAACCCTAGAAGGAAAAGGGTAATAGAAGTAAATTCTCCTGAAGAGAATATTATCTCTGAACAAGAAAGCGCTATGAAAAATGTGACTGATCAGTCTAAAGTACATGATGCCCCTGGAGAGGATCATGAGAAAGAACTTATATCTGAAGAGATATCTTTAAACTATATAAATACCAGAAAAAACTGGGATAGAAATAAAGTTGTTATTGATAATATTTTTGCCTATGGGGTTGCAATTGATATTGCAAATGAGGACCCCGAACCAAAATCTGTCGAAGAATGTCGACATAGAAATGATTGGCCAAAATGGGAAAATGCTATTCAAGCTGAATTAAATTCCCTTGAAAATCGTAAAGTATTTGGACCAGCAGTCCAAACACCGGATGGTGTAAAACCCGTTGGATATAAATGGGTATTCGTACGAAAACGAAATAAGAAAAATGAAATCGTGAGATATAAAGCACGACTAGTTGCACAAGGTTTCTCACAGAGACCCGGGATTGATTATGATGAAACATATTCTCCCGTTAT
Organism: Erythranthe guttata; assembly: GCF_056151865.1. NCBI lineage: Eukaryota > Viridiplantae > Streptophyta > Magnoliopsida > Lamiales > Phrymaceae > Erythranthe > Erythranthe guttata. The sequence continues at coordinate 14,453,829 of NC_142534.1, forward strand.
CGATGCAATCACGTTGAGATATTTGATCAGTTTAGCAGTCACAGAGAGGCTTGACATGCGCCTTATGGATGTTGTTACTGCATATCTTTATGGATCATTAGATAGTGATATTTATATGAAAATCCCTAAAGGATTTAAAATGCCTGAAGCATTTAAAGGAAGGTCTCGTGATTTATACTCAATTAAGTTGCAACGATCCTTGTACGGTTTGAAACAATCTGGAAGAATGTGGTATAACCGTCTAAGTGAATACCTTGTTAAAGAAGGGTATATAAATAATCCAGTTTGTCCTTGTGTTTTCATCAAAAGATCTAATAGTGGATTCGCTATTATTGCGGTTTACGTGGATGATCTAAATCTTATGGGAACTCCTGAAGAGCTCACAAAGACCGCAAACTATTTGATGAAAGAATTTGAGATGAAAAATCTCGGAAGGACAAAATTTTGTCTCGGCCTGCAGATCGAGCATTTGTCCAATGGAATCTTCATCCATCAATCAACATATACAGAAAAGATTCTAAAACGATTTTACATGGATAAATCTCATCCTTTGAGTAGTCCAATGGTTGTTCGATCGTTGGATATACAGAAAGATCCATTCCGCCCTCGAGAAGAGAATGAAGAATTACTTGGTCCAGAAGTACCTTATCTTAGTGCCGTTGGAGCACTAATGTATCTTGCAAATAACACTAGATCTGATATTGCTTTCTCGGTCAACTTATTAGCAAGATATAACTCTGCGCCTACTAAAAGACATTGGAATGGCATTAAACATGTATTACGCTATCTTCGTGGAACAACTGATATGGGTTTGTTTTACTCAAACAATTCAGAATCCCAAGTAGTGGGTTATGCAGATGCCGGCTATCTTTCTGATCCACACAAAGGCAGATCTCAGAGTGGTTACGTTTTTATTTGTGGCGGTGCTGCAATTTCATGGCGTTCAGTGAAACAGACATTGGCAGCTACTTCTTCAAATCACTCAGAAATTCTGGCATTGCATGAAACCAGTCGCGAGTGTATATGGTTGAGATCAATGATCCAACATATTCGACAAAATTGTGGGCTGACTTCAATACGAGATACACCCACAATACTTTACGAGGATAATGCCGCTTGTATTGCACAAATCAGAAACGGCTACATTAAAGGTGATAGAACAAAACATATATCACCCAAGTTTTTCTACACTCACGAGCTACAAAAGAATGGTGATATTGACGTACATCAGATACAGTCATGCAACAACTTGGCAGATTTATTCACTAAAGCACTGCCAACTACAATGTTCAGGAAGATGGTCCATAGTATTGGAATGCGTCGACTCAAAGATCTCTTGCCGACATCAGGGGGAGCGTGATCATTAACTCTCATACACTGTACTCTTTTTCCTTCGTCCAAGTTTTTATCCTACTGGGTTTTTCTTGGCAAGGTTTTAACGAGGCAGTGTCTCACGGTCGCAAGCTTCACATGGATGTGCACTCTTTTTCCTTTGTCCAGATTTTTCCCATTGGATTTTACTGGCAAAGTTTTTAACGAGGCATATCACTCTATAAAGATGGACATCCAAGGGGGAGTGTTGCAAATGCATTGAAAATGCATTAAGTGGATGTCCAATTAATGAAGAGTTACAACCATTAATGGTCTTTAATTGAAGTGCACTCTTGTAACTCTTAGGACCTTAATCTTCCTTGTAGTATAAATAGCTTACTTTGTAATAGGCAAAGACACACTTGACACACTTGAATATACAAGAAAGAATAAGAGGAAAAGGTTTTATTATCCTTACATTTGATCTCCATATTCTTATTTTACTTGAGTTTCTTTAATATATTTATAATAATAATTATACTACTTATAATTATTTTTTTAATAACAAAAAAGAAATTAACTAAATAAATTATTGTGCATTATATTTAATATTAGTTTTCATTATACTACTTATGATTATTTTTTAATAATAAAAAAATAAATTAACTAAATCAATTTCATTATACTTAATATTATTGAAAGTTTAATAATAAGTAGTCTATTTTAAATTTCTAATTATTTTTCAGCCCCCAAAAATTTTAAAATTGTAATATTCGCCCCAAAATAGTGTTTTCCGTTACTTGCTAACGGACATGTAACGGCGGGGACCAAAAGTGTTCAAAATTGAAACTTGGAGGTGAACTTTGTTCACTTTGAAACAAGGGGGACCAAAAGTGAAATCGGGCCAAACATGAGGGACCAAAAGTGTAATTATCCCGCATATTATATGTAGGTCATTTTGTGAAGAAAAAAAAAAAAAGTAATAATAATTGGTGATAGCTTGGAAATGAAATTGGCTTATCAACAGAGTCCTTCCTCCCCACTATTATTACAAGCAAACCCCTATAAAATTCCAAGAATCAACCACCGAACACCCCCAAAATTGCAGATATTATGTGCACAGAAAAGATGCTTGAGGTGCAACACTCTTTATGAAAACGCACACAACTCCCCCACCGCTTGCTCTTTCCACGGCCATACTACAGGTATGAAGAATTACAATGAATCTTAATTTTTAAATTTTTATTTTTTTATTTTTGCTGAAATTTATATGTTGTTTTTTTTTTTTTTTTGGTGTTGTTAAAGTTTCGTCTGACCTTCAATTTTTCGAAATATTTATAAAAAGTTTAGCACTTTATATCTTAGCATTATCCATCTTTTATTGAACTTTACACCTGGCCAAGATTCTTGATGAGGTTATCAAGAATTTACTTATATGTGATAATTTCTCTTAGCTTATAAAGCAAGCAAGCTTCCTTATTTTTAATGACACCAATAATACACATGGGCTAAATTACGATCAATGGCGAGTTCAGGAATGTGTTATAAGTTGAGATTAAATTTTTAGAGTACGGGGTAGCGCCCCCAAAAAAATTGGGATTTTTTTTGCGACAAAATCCAAAAATAGGAACATAAAAAGAAGAAAAGAAAAACAAAATTAGAGTTTTTTTTGCATTAATTTGAATTTTGGGTGGGCTAATTACTAATAAATGGGGTTTTTTTTCTTCATTAATTTGAATTTTAAGTGGACTAATTGATAAAAACTGGGGGCTTAATAGATATATAGGTATAATATGGGGAAAAAATTTGCAAATTAAGGGTGGGCTTGAGTCCACCCTCCCAAAGGGGTAGACTCGCCCGAGGTAAGGTCAACTTACGAGAACAAAAAACCCTCATATTTGAATAATTACAATCACCCCTCAATTATGAATTTTCTTACACAACTATCCTTGCAATATCAAATTTAGTGGAATCATCTAAATTACCCCTCAATTATGAATTTTCTTACACGTCTATCCTTGCAATGTCAAATTTAGTGGAATCATCTAAATTACGTGAAATATTCTCCAGTTTAACCTTATATGGGGGTACTACACAAGCAAATTCAAAAAGTTTGGGCTGCTACACAAACCGGGTTGAAAAGCCCGAAGCCCCGACAATGAGAGGTAGATGAGTAGCTAATGATTTGTAGGTTCGTCGAAAAGCCCGAATCCCTACAATGAGAGGTAGATGAGTAGCTAATGATTTGTCTAAAATGCTTGATCAACATCAATCTTTCAATGAATACACATTGGTTTGTCGATATTGAGTTATTAAGAGATTAAGTAGAAAAAAAAAAAAGATGCTTAATATATAGAAGAATAGAAGTGAGAAAAAAAACTAGAAGTTGAAAGCAGAAGCAGTAGAGAGATAACTGCTTAAGTAGCAACCTTGAACGCTTGGATTTTGCCAAGACGAAACAGAACACGTGTTCGTTTTAAGTAGTGAGATTTTTTTTTTTTATTAAAAACGAAATCTTTGTGAAGATCAAAGAGTGTTTTTGAGGATATCCTTTTTTTTCCTTTTTTTTTATTTTTTTTTTATGTATTTGCTATGAATAACTTCGTGGTAGGATTTGATGACCATAATGAAGTTGCTCTTAATCTAAAATTTGAAAATTACCGATGGGGTTTAGGTTAGCGTGATATTGTGGATCGGGTTTACAAGTTTGTGAATAACTTAAAACAGTTATCCGTGTTGTCTTCAGCTCTGTATCGATCTCTTACCTTCTTCCGTTTTAACTTTTAAGACAAAATTAACCATGCTTCCTTGCTTTTTATTTCGTATCCTGGTCTATATGTCTAGTGATATACTCATTCGATTATATATATATATATATATATATATATATATATATATATATATATATATATATATATATATATATATATATATATATATTGCAGGGGAGAAGGGATTATATGCATTAGCCCCGCCACATCAAGGAATTGAGGGGGAGTGGAGCGACGAATCAGGGGTGATTGTGTACAAATGGAATGAGAAAGATAAAAGGCCCAACACCGGCAGACCTAATTGGAAGAGGAGATGGAGCTGCTGCGCCGAGTATGACGTGGACGCTTCCCCTTGCCGACGTGGGCCCCACGTCTCGTACGATGACGGCTTCACTTTGTATTGATCGAGTCATATTCTTTGTATAGCAATATTAGTAGCATACATCCCTGCAGACAGTGAACTGATGACGATTGCATATATAAAAACTGCAGGAAGTTGTAATATGTACACACTTCATTATATTTCTTAAATATCGATCGAACAAACACCGTAACATCAGTTCAAAAAACATACACTATGATCAAATCAACGTTTCGAACCCGTTAATTTAGAGCTACAATCCGTGACGAGAAATGTATACTATGATCAAGTGGCCATTACAAGATAATTAGTATTTCAAACTGTCTTGACAAAACACGATTGAGACATTAATTTATCGATAATTCCACGATTTTTTATGTCCAAATATCTGTACTCGACGGTATCAATTACACAACACACACACAATCAAAATCATCAAAACGAGACGATCTCATGATCATCATCATCCGACGGTCTTGAAAGACTCGTGAACGTGCCTAAGCGTGTCCTGATCCCTATTCCACTCGGGCGTGGGCGCGTTCACGAAGTGCGCGTACAGCTTGTTGTTCGCGCACGTGACGGAGATCAAGCTGTGCGCGCCGACCCCTTCGATCTCGTACACGTAGTACACCTGCCCCTTGTCGTCCTTCCTCTCGTCGGTGGTCACGCTCTCGGCGCTGGCGATCAGATCCTGCAGATCCACGTCGGATAGGGCGAGGTTGTTCAGGATTGCTTCCTTCGGAGCCAGCTTCGGAAACCCTAACAGAAACGTTAGGTACTCCTTCTCCGTCTTCTTCTTAGGGTTGTAGAATTCGCTGTCGGTGCCGTTGGTACCCTTTTGGATCTTCGACACCAGCTTCTCCTTCCATCCCTCCGGCACGTCGTACGTGTACTCCGCCGATGCCTTCTTGTCGGAGTTGCCGCCGTAGCCGCCGTAATTGGCGGCGCTCGCGGCCGTGCCGTAGTAGAGCTTGTACGCGGCGGGGGAGGTGTCGCCGGCTAGGGAGGGTGGGGCGGCGGCGAGGATTGTTGTGGCGAGAGCTGTGGCGGCTAGGGTTGTGGCTAGGTTGAGGGGAGGCTTTGAGGGTGGGGTGGGGAGGTGGGGTTTGAGTTGCGGCGGAGTGAGTGGTGCTTTTGTTGTGGTGGTGGTGGTGGTGGAGGAGGAGAGGACAGCGGAGGGAGAGAAGATAGTGGCCATTGTTGGTGTGTTTGGATTTGGTGGACGTGGTTCTTTTGTAAGAATATTGTCTAATTATTACCTTATCCTGTGTGATTGACACGCACCAGTGATGGTGTAACATATGGCACCATCTCATTTGTCAAACTTTTGTATGGATTTCTGGAAAATTAAATAGTCATGTAAAGTCTAAGGGTCAGCTAAAATAAATATCGTCACTTTCTTACTTCAATATCACAAAAATAAAAAATAGAAAATAAATAGGTAACGACATTAATATAATCAATACCACATAAATTGTGTGTGGTACTGACTTTTCATTAAGGGTAATAATGTTATTACCTATTTATTTTCTATTTTTTATGTTGGTGGTATTGAAGTGAGAAAAAAAAAAAAATTTGTTTTAGTCGCTCCCAAAATCTAAACTATGGCTTTGCACTTTGCTTGGGGGTTTTTTGTAAAGGATTTTTTTTTATTATTATGGTAATCTATGTTGGTTTGATTAGAGATTTTTGTGTTTTTTTAATTAAGGAACCTGCAACCAAATAAGTGCTACTATTGGATTGGATTAAAAGACTTTTGGATTGGATTAACTAAATAGTAGGAGTTAGTAAGATGTTTGGTTGGTAGGATTCAATATTACTCAAGCCCGCTACTAAAGTTGAAGCCCGCAATTAAGTACTACTATGTCATGAAATTAGTAACACGCATCCCCCTGCGATTAATTTAGTAGGGGTGACTAAAATGGGAAATTATAATTTATCCATCAAGTAATGATTTAATTTTGGTAATTAAAAGACTTCATGGACAATTTACATATAATAATAGAATTTAACAAATTTAATACAATATGTAATTTAAAGAACCAAACATATTATTAACTAATTAATTAGTTAACCAGTAGGGAATTAATCCAATCCAATCTAATCCGATCTAATCCAATATATGTAAGCAAACGATGCCTAAGTGTATTGGACAAACTTACACCCTCGTATAATAGCTTGCAAATTATACGAGAGTGTAGGTTTATCCAGTGCACCTATTTAGTTGATTGCGGGTTCCTGCATTACCATGCAGCCGACCATATAAGTATTGGGTAAACTTACACACTTTTATAATAGTTTGCAAACTATACGAGAGTGTAAGCATACCCAGTGCACCTATATGGTTGGTTGTATTCATTCGTTACCAAATAAATAAAGAACAAATTACGGCCACGCCCTAAGGTAAGGTCAAATTACGGAAATAAAAAAAAACATCTTGTTTGAGTAGTTACAACCATCCCCTTCAATTATGTATTGTCTTACACATCCACTTTTACAGTATCAAATTTACCAACTGAATGAGGGGGTTTTTTCGTAAAAAAATGTATAATTAAAGAGGGCTAGTAGTAATTATCAAAACATGAAAAGATTTTTCGTAATTTGACTTTACATCAGCGGTAGGGGTTGGCCGTAATTTGCTCAATATATAAATAAAAATGTTATACATTTGTTTCCTGAGAGGAAACAACTTTGGAAATTGACAAACCCAAGCCCGAATTGAAAGTCCAAATATATTTACAATGGACCACGTTGGTCTAATAAAATAGAAATTGGACCCATGACCTGAGTTCATGAGGAAATCCTAGTTCATATGTACTTTCTAGTTCTAAACATTATAAATACCTCAAATGCTTTAACCATTTAAAACTACTTGCTTAATTGTTGATTAAACTTAGCTTGCTTAGTTGATTAATTACTTTCTTTGAGTTCTTTTTCAAATTGTTAGCCTTGAGTTTGGTAGTAATTGTCCACGCAGTGAAAGTCCGAGCATGGGTGAAATACAATCGAACATCATAGACTAGCGTCTATAGTAGTATTTACTGAATACACTAAAACCAGAGTTTATCCATTTTCTAGCACCAATAATTTTCTAACAGTAAATATAATATTTATTAGGGCAAATTACAGCCACTCCTGAGGTATGGTCAAATTATGAAAAAATCCCTCTTGTTTTGGTAATTACAGTTTTAAATATTTTGAGTGAACCAAATCGTATATTCAGTTCAATAAACGGTATGAAATGTTGGCATAACGAAATTTCGGTTCAGTTTTCATTGATTTAATATTATCCCTAAATTTACCTTTTGAAGATATTTGTGTAAGATAATACATAATTAAGGAGGTGACTGTAATTATCCAAACAATAGGAGAATTTTCATAATTTAACAATAATTCAGGGGTGACCGTAATTTACCCTATTTATCATAGTAGAAAGAGAGAAGCAAAGAATTGTCCCATAAATGATAACAGTAATAATTATACAGGGTACAAGTACATCACATCAATCTCTGTATAAATAGAAGAATAAATATCCGTAGCTCCGACAAACAAAATCCCAGTATATATATATATATATATATATATATATATATATATATATATATATATATGACATGTGCGTAAAAATAATCAATTAAAATGCACGTGGCAAGAATCTGAAATGAAACCCCACGCAGCGGCGGCCGGCGCCGCCGTATATATATGCGCTTATATTATATATATATAGTGATCAGTTCTTGTTGACGAGAGCCAAGAGAGATAGCAGCAGCGAAGAAGCCACGACCGCCGCAGAGACCGGCAGAGAGAACCCGGCACCGGCGTCAGGCGCCGGCGCCGGAGTAAGGCCGGATCCACCTTGAGCAGCTGAAAGAGTAGTTCCGGCCATGATCACGGCCACAAACATCAACACCACCAAAGCCATCGAACTTGCCATTTCTTCTTCACTAAGTAGTAAAAATACAGAATCTTCAATTAATTATTTTCGATCTTGATATATATATATTTATATATATATATATGATCGGAAGGTGTTTGCTTAATTGCCTGAGAGACTGTGAATTGTATGTGTGTATATATACACGCACACATGGGGGCTGTTTGAACACGTGTGGGGGCGGGGAAAGCGTGGGACACGTGTCCCGTACACAAATGAACGTGGAATTAGGGCATGGCGGTAGGTGAGAATATACTCGGCTTCAGACCGAGTTGGGTTGAACAACGTTTTCATGGGCGGCCACTTGTGTACACGTGGCACATCTTGGTTGGTTTAGGCGTTCATATCGGTTTCACCTAATTCATTTTCTTGCTGTCTAAGGGAAGATTTCTCAAGTCGATGTTAGTATATCACCATCAATTAAATTGTATTCATTAAATAATTCTTTAATCGATTATCTTAAAAAAACAATTGCAATGTACATGAACGCGAATAAAATGACCTAGTTTTTGTCACTTTTGCCATTTTACTATTCCAATGAATAATTAATTGCAATCTTTCAATTTTGCCCTTCCTCACTCATAATTAATTGAAGAGCTAATTGCACATAACCCCCTGTGAAATTTCGAATTGCCGAAAAAGTCCTCGTGTTAAAAATATTAGCAAGGACCCCCCTATGTTGTGTTTTACGAAACACACTGCCCCTTACTTCAAAATTGATGGTTGACTTATATGAAATGACTAAACTACCCCTAATATGTTTTTTTAGTAATTTTCATTTTAAAAAAAAAAGAAATGAAAAAAATATTATCACACAAAACGGAGCAAACCACCTTCTCTCATCTTCATTGCTAGGAAAAGGAAAAGCATGGTTGCTGACAATGGTGGGTGGGGATTGTGGTGGGTGGGGATTGTATTTTTTATTTTTTTTCTAATCCGAAGAAAAAAGTGTGTATACGATTTAATTAATCTTTCTGCAGTTGCTTCTGAATACTAAAAAAATAGCGGTGGTGGCATTGAAAGGCAGTGGCGGCGGCGTGGTGGAATCGGAGAGTCGGCAAATGATTCTTCGAGTTTGACATTCTTCTTCTTCTTCCTGAAGGTACGAATTATAATTTTCACAAATTAAAAGAAAATGCTATGGAAATTGGAAGAAAGTTCTTTGAAGGGTTTTTGTATATTTTTTTGTTTGGGCAGGGATGTGCCGAAAAATTTGGAGGCGCCGTTTTTCTTCCTGTTTGTTTTCTTGGATTTCGAATAGAAATGAACTTCATGTTCAGATATGGATTTGGTTGATGGTTTTTGCTGGAAAAAAATCATGGTGAAAAAATTGGAGGTTTACTGTTGAGGTTGAAGAAGATGGCTTAATTGAAAATATAAAGGACTCAATTGAAAATTTTAAAAACTTCATTTTGGTACTTATAAAATTAAAATGGTTGCATTTTGGTATTTTGTGTCAAAAAACGAACCCCCACTCTCATCCATGGCGAGTGAAGTGCACGGTGAACTCTTAAGGGCCTTATTGCCTTTGACTAATTTTTATAGGGGGGTATTTGCTAATTATTTTAACATGAGGTCGTTTTCAGCAATTCGAGATTACACAGGGGTGGTTTTTGCAAAAAACCCTTAATTGAAATATAATTATTTAAAAATTAATTAATGGCATGGGCATTTTAGTGATTTACTATACATTTTACTACTATCTATACATATTTATTTAATTTCTTTATATGTGTGCAACTAACAAAAGTGACAACTATTGAGGAAAGGAGGGAGTATTATGTAGTATAATAAACTAATAATTTATAAGACACAAATAAAATTATCTCTTATATGTCAAAACTTTTATATATAATTCTGTATTTTAATTTAAATGTTGTCTTATAAAACTTTGAATTTAATTACGCTTTTTAATGGTTTGTGGTTCTAACGTACTAAGTTTAAATTAATTTTGACATTTTATTATTAATGTTATTCACGGTGCAGGTTTCAATTAAGATTTTACGATCAATCATTCATTTTATTTTGTAAATAATTTTGTGTAAAACTTATAAATTATTAAAAGAAAATTACTTTTAAATTATAACAGGTTTCGACTGTTCGACTTACTGGAATCCCATGCAGCACACACTCCCTATATATATAATAGTATTTCTAAGAGTTTACTAATACTTTATAATTCAGAATCGATCGTTTGTCAAAGCATGCGTCGCGAATAGACGAATTCAACACCAACTAATTAATACAAAATCAATATTTTGATGGGCGGAATGTTTCTTTCGAAAATGATAGCAACGATTTTTGTAGGGATTCATTTTAATTGGTCTCTCATAATTTTCCAGCTTGCATTTCTATTTAGCATTATACCTTTCTTTTTCTTGAGGAATATTTACAATAAGTTCAGGGGTAAATCACGGTCACCCTCCACGAAATTTAGATGATTATGTTGAATTTAACACCATAAGAGTGGAGGTGTAAGAAAAAAAAACATAGTTGAGGGGTAGATGAAATTATCCAAACAAGAGGGATTTTTTCGTAAATTGACCATACCTCAGGTGTGGTATACGTAGTAATTTACCCTATAATTATAAGATGAATCTCGTGGCTTAAATATCAGATTGTGGTGCATCATAAGCTAGAGAGCATTTCACGGAATGTAAACGGTTGCGTTGATTTTTACATCATAAGAATGAACATGTAAAATTTAGGACGATTGTAATTACTCAGATAGAAGGAAAGTTTCATAATTTCACATTATTTTAGAGGTGACCACAATTTATCCTAAATTTAAATCTAAGGTGGCATGCATGTAAATCTGACATGGCTATAAATTTAAATAAATTAATTTGATTAATAGAAACTTTGAATTATAACTAACAACACGAAATCCAACAATAATGTATAATATACTATTATTAATAGCTACAATTTATTTTTCTTCTTTTTCTAATAATAGCTACAATTTCGAGCCATATAAATTATCTGGTCGAGGTATAACTACTTACTAAATACACATACATACAATTCTGTTTAATTAGATTTACGATTCAAATCCACTTAATATAAATAACCAGATATAGCATTTAATTTTCCGTAAATTACTGTCCGAGCACCATATGAATTATTCCATAACCACAAGTTTTCCCCTACTTCAAAGGACCCCTACTAAAAATAGCTATTCCCATTGCTATAAAAAGTTACATGGCCACCATCTTTCATTCAAGGCAGCAATAAAACAAATAAAACACACACACACAAAGAGGCAGGCAAGAATTCGGTGAAATTTCACTTTGATCTCTCAGCTCCTTCGAGAAGTTTCGTCGAGTCCTTCCAGCCGCCGCCATGGACATGAGGAAGATCGCATACGCCGCCCTTATCGCCGCTGTCTCCGTGAGCGCCGTCGCGGCAGAGAGCCCAGCGCCAGCTCCCGGACCGACAAGCGATGCCGCCGTGGCTGCCTTGCCCGCTGTGGGGTCCCTTGTGGGGGCCTCCATCTTATCCTTTTTAGCCTTTTACATGCACTAGGGCCACCCCCAAAAAAGGAAAAGAAAATGATGAAATAAAGGCACTCGTGTTGGTTTATATGAAAGAAATAAATAAAAAAAATTGTATGTTATAAATGGTTGTAAGTTTGTTGTTTTTCTTGTTCTACTTTTTTTCAAATGGAATAAAGGGTTGATTCTTTTATACATCTATTTCGTTCTTTTGTTTAATCCCATAATTATATACATTTATATGTTTCATCTACATATCTAATTTAAATTGCTAACAATTCTCCAGGGAAATTAAATATTGTATCCGGTGGTTATTATGCTGAGTGAATTTGAACAGTTGATCTACATATAATCACACACATTCATGTATATTTTTGTTTAGTGAGTAGTTATTTAATTAAATATACGATTCAAATTCACCTGATATAAATAACCAGGTGTAGTAGCATCTAACTTCCCGCTCTCCACATGTTTAGCAAGAAAAAGAAAAGCAAAAACATTACTATTGCATTTCTTTTTTGGTACAATACATTTTATTATACTATGTGCTATGTAACTGTTAAGTTGAGCAGATTAAGTGTATTTTTCAAAGTATAAAGCATTTTTAAATGATTAAAATAATTTTTATTTATTAGAAAAATTAATATGAATTTTGTCAAATGTGTTTGAATAGAACGCATCTCCAAAAATTAGTTCAACAAAAGAGATTGTTCAGTTCACATATAAATATTGCAAGAATTCTACCAATTTGAGGGACTTGGGACAAAAACAACTAATAACATAATTAAGATTTTTGTGATAAAAGGAAAACTCGAGTCATTCTGCAAGGAATGACCTAGCAGTTGTAGCAAGTAAGTTTGTGTTGATTGACCCAAATTTAAATCTTCTTATAAGAATCATTAAATCGAGTCGAATTTATCACACATGATTAGTCTAACATTGTCAACATATCTCGTATGATTTATAAACGATTATTTCAATGCACAAAGAAAAATAACTTTCTTTTATTTTCCCCCAATTTTGGTTACAAAGAAACAAATGGCTTAAGTAGATGTGAGCATTAAGACAAGTGTCTATGTTGACAACGTAAATGAATGACAGCCAAAACTTGTCTTTTACAACATCAAAACCAAATGGTAAACATGCATAGGATCACTAATTCAACCAAGACTCCCTATAAGAACTAATTCAATACCCTATTTACACCATAAACACACACACACACACAATTTATTATATAAATTAATTAAATATTTACCATCTAAATTGTCATGGGTTCCAACAAGGCTAGTCGTGTCATTTCTGTTCTTGCCCTCGTGATGCTTCTTTCAGTACTATCCCACGCGGTGGAAGACGGCGGCATTGCTCCTTCTCCGGCGATGGTCACTGGTGGTGCTACTCGCGCTCCGCCGCTGCCGCCAGTTGTTGCTCTGATCACTGTCTCTCTGTGGTGCTGTGTTGGTTTATTTATGTTCTAACCTTGCATTGATGTTGTAAATTTAATCCCACTTTTCTTGGTTATAATAATTTCAGTTTTGTATTTCTGTGTTATGAATTTTGTAAATTTAATCCCACTGATCGTCAGTGGTTGTAGTTCGCATTGTTATGAAAATTGAAGAAAATAATATGAACAAAATTAATCATGCCAATGAAAGCATCAAGGGGTTGTTATTAATTCTGTTTGACCTACATTCTCTAGAGAGAGAGAGAGAGAGAGAGAGAGAGAGAGAGAGAGAGAGAGAGAGAGAGAGAGAGGGGGTGTGACTAATAATGATACTGCATTTTACTAATCAAAATCACCTAAGTTTATAAACCAAAAAGGAAGTGTAGTTATCTTCTCTCTCTAAGATTCAAAAAATTGATCTGCATTTGCGCTGGCTGTGCTACGAACTTTTCCACTAACTGCAGATATTATGTCTTACTTTCCGATCGGATATACGTAAAACCACCACCACGGCTAGGGTTGACATTGGGCTGAGCACCACCACGCTTCCACTGCAAGCTTCTTCCACCACCACCGTGCTTAATTGGTATACGAGGCCTATATAATCTCGGAACACCTCCTGCGAAAGGAACTCTAGCGGTATTACGTGGCGGCCACCATATTACGGGAGATGCAGCCTCAACTTGGGCAGAGCTTTTCTTTACAATCTGAAAGTAATATTCACACAATATTATTTCTCAGGAAATAAATCTTGATGTTCAATAATAATCCCCAAAATTTATTCAAGTAGATGATAAAATTCGCATACATCCTGCTTTCCTATGTGTTATTTTGCTGATCAATATACACAAAAGGGCAATCTCGAATTACAAATGAATTCGAGCTGACTAAACTTTCTACAAACGATTTTTTTTTTCAATTCGATCATTTAAATGTTCCTTACAGTACGCTCGCCTAAAGGAATTCGAACACCAACCTCTCCGCGCGCGCACAAACACACATATATATACAATATATATGGAATATATAACATGGTTATATACAACATACCCCACACACACACACACATGTATATATACAAGTATAAATGTATATTAGAGAGGGAGAAGCATACCTTGAGAATACGAGACATAAAAGAGGTGCCATCGAAAGATAAAGCCTGTTCCGACGCTTCTTTCCTCGTGAATTCTATATAAGCTGACCTGAATAAGCAAAAATTGTATTTTAGAATCATATATTTAAACAGAAGGAACACCACATAAGAAAAACAACGCCTCTCTGAAACACCTAACCCCATTGGTTGCCCGGTAGTTGGATCAGTTGAAATAATCACTTTTAGTACTTCTCCGGACTTGTTGAAATGCCGTGCAAGGCTATCCTTAGTGGCAGCAAAATGAACCTAATAGATGAAGTAATTCGGCGTCAAACGAGAGAAATAGAACAGGTAAGAAAGACTGATAATTCTCGTAGATTAAGGTTTTAGACTCAATATGCGGGTGATTACATTGCTAACAAAGATGGTCCTTGAATCGGCATCTTCCACAGGTGGACCAGTAGAACGTAAACCTGCACCAGACAACTGTTTAGACTCGATTTGGGGCTCATAAAATTAGGACATGATCTATTAATACGATAAAATAGCAATAGTAAAACATGTAACATGGAATCAACCTAACCAATATAAAGAAAGACGAATAAAAGTATGCATATGCTCTAATGAAGAATCTTTAAAATAACTCGAGTTTCAAAATTACCAGTTGGCGTCTGAGTCTGTTGTGATTCATGCTGAGGAGCCGTGGCAGGTTTGGCCTATGACCAAGCAATTCAGAAGAAACAGTGAATAAGTGTAATAACTATTACACGAAACATCTGCCCGTGACAAATGTAAGGGTCACTAAAACGTAAGGAAGCATGACCTCTTGGTGATGTCTTACATTTCCGCTAAGCGTTACTTTGGGATTGTTGTTCTTTTTCATCAACCGTGCTTGGGACTTAGCAGCCACGGTATTGCTATCTGGTATTACTTTGCGATTATCCATTTTCTCAGCTACCTTCCTCACCTTCTCATATTGAGGTTTTCGGGTACTCAAATTGACTGACGATGCAATTTTACGAGGTGCAGGTTGATCTAAATCTATACGTCGTCTGCGCATTCTTTCCTCAGTGCCTTCAGTCACGCTATTCTGTAACATTAGGGAGTCCTCCACCCATTCCTCATGGTAAGTGTCTGGCTGATATATATTTGCGGTTCGATTATCCATTACATCAAAATCAACGTAATCTTCAATTTCATATCTCAAATCAGAAGATATAATTGTGTCATCATAATAATCTAACAAATTCGTCTCTTCTAGCATATTGTCATCACTTTGCTGTCTATAATCTTCATAATCTTCAGGGACATATCTCACATCGGAAGACATGACTGTGTCATCGTAATAAGGTAACAGATTCATCTCTTGTTGCATTATGTCGTCACTTGGTTGCGTATAAGCTAAATCAATTTCAAATCTTTCGTCACCAAAATCTCCAATTACTCCTCCATCTTCAGCAAGACCTCTGTATTCTATTAAATGATCGGTGGTGTTGGAAATATCTGTAGCACGACCAAGCCTATCAAATACATTATGTGGTGGTCTAATTTTGACCGCATCTTCGGCCGCTTCTGCCACAGCTTTATGAGCAGCTGAAGTTGCAGTGAGCAATCTTGGTTGATTTCTGTGAGCGCGCTCTTCAAGAAAAGAGCCCCCAGTTGCAGTAGAAATCACAGACCGTAGGCGCGGCATAGAAGTGGCAACAGCATCTCGTACAGCAAATTGAAGCAGCCTTCTTGGTGCCGATGCAGTTGCTTCAGAAACTTCCTTCTGTCAAACATAAACAAACACATGAGAAGAGAAGATGCAAAACGAAGCCTTCAAAACCCTTCGAACTTATCAACCAAGGAACAAACACATGAGCAGAGAAGATGCAGTTGCTATGTGCTAGATGATGAGGTTCTTCTGCAACATTCAATCATCTCCTATATGAGCAGGAACAAAGAGGCTATCTGGCATTTAAACATCCTTTACTTAAAACACAACATATGTCAAGTAAATACACACTAGAGAATCCCACTATTATGAAAGTGAGTCTGAGAGACGAACGTAACCATAGTAGTGGAACACGTCCCTAATGCACTTGACTACTCAAAACTCAGATCAAGCTGTCCCACATCAGAATTACTGCATCAAAAAATCTGAACTAAGTCACCAGCCACAAAGCTGTCACATAATGAAAAACATAGGAAAAGGATGTGCCAACTGGACCATGAAATTAAACCCAGTGGTAGGTTAACATTTTCTGTGGAAGGACATCAGCTAAGGATCCCGCATAAGAAAAAGTCAAAAAAATATATGAAGCCAACACAGTGCCAAATTTCATATGGAAATTTTTTGACCTGAAAACAGAGCATGTCTTAGACTTTGAGCATCAGATCTCTTCTTATGCATGCACAATCTTATTGCCTTGTTGCGTGATCTTTGAATTTTGAGAAGATAAATGTTGTAACATACAACTCTTACGAAATCAATTGTTATTAAACTTTTGTGATACATTATTTATAAACTTTGACCGGTTATTTACAACAAAAACAAGAAATAATGTAACAGATAGATGATTACATTCTTCAATAAAAACAATCTTGTGGTGAGTCAATATTACATAGAATCACTCAAAATTCAGCAGGGAGTGCAGAATAGCTCTATCCCAGACAAATGAAGGAAGAAAAATGTGGAGAGGCCTTCATATAATTATATAATTCCAATTATTTGTTGTTTCCTTCTAAAAACATATTTAATTCAGTGGTCGTCAAGATGCAGTAAACATAAGAATAGAATCGCTATTATCTGTTGACATGACTGCCATAAGTATACATCTTTATAATAATTATTCTCCAATATGTACAATCATACAAGTAGTGAGTAGTGACTATATCGACATCCTCAATTAGTCAACAAGCAGTCAAAGAAGGTTAATTTGCCAATAGGTGTGTCATGAATTTGTCTAAGGAATTCAAGCTATGAATCAAAATCAAAGTGTACCACGAATCATAAAAAAACAAGACATGCATATCATCAAGAAACCAAAGCAAGAAATCTCATACAAAACTCGACTCTCCTTGAGATTTTACTCCTAGGATACAAAAACTGAAGGAACTAACGTGCGAAGAATATAGATTACAGAAGTCACTACTACAAATGAACTGGGAGGCGAGAAAATTCACCTTCCCTGGACGTCGCTCCTCATGTCGCCTTCTTTTCTTCTCAGTCATCGGCCGAGAAGAGAGAGACCGTTCAGTACGATCAACTTTCTGACGAGGTTCAGTCTGCACATTTATGTTGTCAGGCACAGAGCCTTGAGCAAAGGGGTTTTCAGTTTCATCTGTGTCCCTTACTAGACCTCTCCATTCACGCTTACGACGCTTTCCAGATGTTTTTCTTTCTTTCTGAGCATCAGAATCCATCTGCTGCAGCTCAGTTCCCTCATCCGGTTTCCCAGCTGCAGAATTTATTTGTTGGGCTCCATCTGGACGAAGTTCCGGTGTTTGCACATACAAACTTAGATTAGATCCTAGATGATCCCAGAGCCTAGGGGGGGAAAAAGTTAAAACATTTATTAGAGATAATGATTAGATATTCATCAACTATTGGATATTTTTTGTAGTTCCAGTCGTGAAACAGCCTTACCAAGATACAAAAGAGTCGCTGTCATCTCCAAGAAACACATTCAACTCACTCTTTGCTTCGTCCTTGCGCCTACCATTCTTAAGCAAAACTATGACATATTCCTAGATAGTAGAGACACATCACAAAAATCAACAATTAATAGAGGGAAAGGGCAGATCATAAGCCAATAACATGGAAACCAATCGAATTCGTCAATGGATAGGCAAATTATAACAATACAAACACCTCGGTAATGCAATATTGAAAAAATAACATGGATCAGTAAAACAATATTTCAAAGACCAGTGTAGAAAAAGTTAATTAAAATAATAGACCAAAATAAGATATGCACAATTTGCAATGACCCCAACATTAGAGGGAAAACAGAAGAAAAAAATGACCTCGAACCCAAAAATATAAATACGCTAGTCTGAATAAACTAATCTAAAGATAATGCCGTAAATAACTAACCCTAAATTTCAAGATAAAAATATGAAACAGAAAAAAATATCTTCATTTACAATTGCATTATGTCAGAGCTATGAAAAGCAGGGATATGCATGCCTAACTAAGTTTTATTAGTGCTTGTTGACATGCATCGACTCCTTACAACAGGTCAGGCTTAGAGAAAGAAAACACAGTAACACCATCCAGAAATTCAACATGGAAGATTTTGTCAACTTTTTCCATAATGCGGAAAAACAGAAATCAGAAGCATCTAGCAGGAAATATAGAGGGATATCATCCGCGGAGAACTAAAAACAAGAGAGTAATGATCAAAGGGCAAGGGAGCATTTTTCAAGTTGCCTTTACCCAACACGGAAAAAATGGAGAAGGTAAAAGCAACCAGAAACAGAGGAGATGTACATATTTGTAGTCACTGATTCAAGAAGAAAGCAATTATATAGAGGCTAAAAGTTACAAAAACGTAAAAGTAATGTCAGTATGTATATATTCCTAAAAAAAATCTTCAGCAAGTATAGCACCGCACAAAACAATGCTGAACTAATTGAAGAAACCAAGTACAGAGGAAAGAGTCGAAATCTGTTATCAGCCCATATTCTTTGTCTTAAATCCTGAACTCATCTTGTGCTCTATACTAACTCATCCCATGATTAACAACATAAGCAACTCTTGATGAAAAACTTACTTAACCTAAATGCCAACAAAAAGCATAGAAAATTTCCTGCATTCTCAAGCTGCTTGTACCACAACCTAACGTTAACCTACATTGCTCTAGTCTGAAAGCTTAGTGATTATTAATTATCAAATAGATGCACATATACTACAATTTTACTGAAAAGAATCGACTGAATTTCCTGACAAAGTATTGCACGTCGTCGCAGAGCTAAACCAAATTACAAAATTCACACAATGTCTTTTTTTCCATACTATCCGAAATCATATCATTTTCCAATTTCTAATTCGTCGACATCCTCTCCACCACACGAAAACAAATATAATAGTGATTACCGCCCATAATACCACTGAATAATTAATTTAGCAGTGAGTTCTTAACTGGATGTTAAGTAAGAACAACAGCTGCAATACAATGATTCTCAAAAACAGGGACTGACACACTCATAATATGTGGTTTCAGAAACAAAAAAAAAAAAAAAAAAAAATTAAAAAACATTTTGAAGAAATCGCTAATGAAATTCAATTTGCGATACCACGAGAGTGTCGTCGGTGTAATCGCCCATAAATTCTTTGAGCTTCTCATTAACTTGCTCGCGAAGCCTAGAAACACCTTCGCTCGTGAAATCCGTCCTGAATGTACGATCATCGTTCTCCTTCTCCATTAACGCAAAACCACCAGTAAAAACCCTAGCCACAATTCCTCCTTCTCCCAAATGTTCAGTCCTCTGTTGATTTCCCGATCATCATCAAGCGAAAAAACAACAGTCACTCTGCACTGGGTAAAACTCAAAATCTCCGTACGTGAAAAATAAAATAATATCGTCTATGGCGATTGATGAATTAATAGTAAATTATTTTTCTTTTTTTCCTTTTTTTGGAAAATAAAATTGCATAATCTTATTTGATTTGAGAGAAAAATTGGCAAGTTTCGCGGCTGATGTAGAGAGCAATGGTTGAATTATTTTACTGGGGCTGTGAGATTTATATAACCCTACGTGAAATCTGGTGGCCTGTTTGGAGGGGGCGGGGGTAAAATTGGGAAACCTCGTGAGTTCTTTTCACATGTTTTTAATTTTGGATAAATTAATGCCTAATTCCTGAGATAATAACTGTATTTTTTTGGATAACTATTACTATTATCCTGTACTATGAATCTTCTTACATGTTCACCCTTATGGTGTCAAATTGAAAATAATCTTCTACATTTTGTGAATGTTCTTTAGTTTATACTCATTTTGTACAAAAATACAGTTTCTGATACACCACAATCCGATATTTACAAGTCAAGAAACACATCTTATGATCATCTTGTTTCAAAATATGAAGCTCAAATGGCTAAAACAGATACAAACTAAAGAATATTTCACATAACTTAGAAGATTCCACTAAATTTGCAGAGTGAGGTTGGACATAAGTTGAATACCTAAGTCAGTCCCATATTTGATAGAGAAAAAGAGAGAATCTCGAGAGCATGAAAAGATATTAAAAGCATAATTAATCTACATGTAATGATAATTATAGGGTAAATTACGGTCACTTTTTCTAGGTAAGGTTAAATTACAAAAAAAAAACTTATGTTTGGGTAATTACAATTATCATCAATTACGAATCTTTTTACACGTTAATTCTATGGTGTCAAATTTAGTGGAATCTTCTTGATAATGTGGAACATTCTCTAGTATATACCCGTTTTACCTCATTTGAACTCCACATTTAGAAACAAAATGGCCATAAGATGTGTCTTTTGGCTTGTAAATATCAAATTGTGGTGCATCAGAAATAGATTTTTTACACAAAACGAGTACAAACTACTCCCTCCGTTCCTTTATACTTGTCGTTTTTAGCTTGTGCACAAGAATTAAGGATCTCAATAAATGTTGCTTAATTTTAGAAAAATATATGTTCTTATACTAAAATGCTCTTGCCAATAATTAATGTGAGAGAGTGTTGAAGATAGTTAATAAGGGTAAAATTGATAATTACACAATTAATACAATATTGAATATGTAAAGTGACAGATAATATGGAACAAAAATAATTTTAAAAAGAGACAGTTATTGTGGAACAAATGGAGTAAAAAACATTCAACATAATCTAGAAGATTCTATTGAATTCGATGTCATAAGAATGGAGCGTGTAAAAATTTTTATAGCTGAGTGGCGTAATGTAATTATCCAAAACAATCTAATTTTCTTATAATTTAACTTTACCTCATTGAGGTGACCATAATTTATCCCAAAAAAAAAATTATTTCCATAATTAAGTCGGTTTAAAAATTGGAAGAATATCATCACAACAGAATCATCCCACTAATGCCACGTAGCCACAGATTCACCTCTTCAAAATATTAAAATCAATAATCCCATCTGGCAATCCCTTTCACGTTTCCTCCTAATCCCCTGCACCCATATTACCCAAAACTTTCGTGCAACCACCGCTCGATATCCAATAATATTCCAACGCATTTCCACCTCCACCACTCACAACACGACACGTGTAACTGGACCACGTAAACCAGTCGCACTCGATAACCACCGCATTTCATTTTATACGCCCCGCATTTCCACCTCTGTCAATTGCGTTTCTCTCCGCTTTTCTCCTCTCTCTCTCTATCTCCGTTCCTGCTCGCTCTGTAGGGTTAGTCTCTCACTTTCTCTCTCTATACGTATTTATGTGTGTATATATCGGTATTAATTGAGATTAATCAGGGGTTTAATTGCGATGAATTTGTTTGTCGATTTGCTATTTACTGCGTTGATTTGTTCGCCACGAATCAAAGGGGGGTTTTAATTTGTGCTCCGATGTTGATTAACAGGGGATTTGAAGCGGAACTCTGACAAAAAAATATTCTCTCTTTTGTCTCCTCTGCGAACAGGTCAGTTTTTATTTCGAGACCTTTTATTTTTTTAATAATTTAACCCTTGTTTGAATTTTGTACTGAAACCCCATCGATTTAGAGGTAATTCAATAGTAATGAAACCCTATCTATTACTGACTATGTTCTTTAAGAGATTCAAGTTTTACCTTTTTCTTTTTAAGCTAGTTATTAATTTAAGCTAGTTGCTTCTAGAGGAAGCCGATTTGCAGCGATATTTAGCTCTTCGGAGCAAAATTCAGCAAAGAAATGAGTTGAAGTTCGGTTCTTTTTCCAATGTTTTGTTTTCGATTTTGTTGGGTGTCGGTGGAGGGTGAAATTTTGGGGGTTCGACTCTTGTTATATAAAGAGAACATCGAGGTTCGGATAAAATGATCTGTCTTTCTGTCAAATACCACCAATTTAAGTGATAAAAATGATTCCTTTACTGTCATAATTCACTCTTAATTTGAACGAAATGCAAGGAACATTGTTACTTGGAGGTGGTTCGATTTTCTCCTACAGGACTTGTGGGATAGATGGATACAGGGCTATAGGGTGATTGATGATCTTGTAGGTTTGAGGGTTTTAAGGTTAAGAATATCGACTTTTCACAGTCGAAGTAAAGATAAAGAAATGAAGTGGATGATTACAATGTTGAATCATGTCTGGATATGAAGTACTCCGAGTTGAGATTGACTTTGAAACGAAGATTATGTTTGTAGACAAGCAGTTGTTTTCCCTTGTGGTGAGTAGTAGATGTTTGTGGTAACTTTTCGTCTTGTCTTCGTAGCATTAGTTGGACTGGCACAGTGTTTTGAGTAGTGATTGTCGCCTATGATGAGTTTAGACCGCAGTGCGGATATTTTTGTTGTGAACTGATGTTGCTTTCTTGTTCTTATCACACCTATCTTGCCCAAGTTCTATCTGCGCGGTTTAGTTTTTTGTATTTTTTATTCATCGAACTTGCAAACATTCTTCTGATGTGGCAAGATTAAGTTTTGCAACCTTTCGTGCTCTTTTCTATATCTCTTCGTTTGGATGTTTGATGTCCATAATAGTTCCTCCACTTCACAAATCTGATACATCAAAGAATATACGCCTGAGTAACATGGTTTCGAGAGATCCGTACTTATGGTGTGGTAGAATAATGTAATTTAGTGGATCCCGCAGTCCAACACTGTACACCATCACGTCTCGTCAGAGCGGGATTTGGGTTAAGTGGTATCTGTTTTAACAGAGAGATACAAAAGTCTCGAGCATTTCGAGTCAGTGTCAACTTAAAATAAATAAATTATTTAGTTGTACTCTCTTGATATAGAGACTAAACTGCAAAGTTGACTTGTGCTTACTGGTGGAAATTTGATGCCTTTCCCTTCAATTACTTAGAGATATGCATTTAATTTCTTTTCATTCTATTAGAGGTAGTTATCCTGCAGATGAGTTTTTCTTAGGTGAAAAACAAGTGGGCAGAAATTGAACTAAACGAGAACACACATTCCTTAGGACTTGAGAAAATGCCTAATGACTTCAACTCTCCTGAGTGTGTGTTCTATGCCTAACTAAGTCCACTGTTTCCTTTTCTTCTCTCATTTGTTTCGTATTTCTTTTTCTCGATTTGTTTTTTATTTTGTTTTTTGTGTCAAACTGAGCGATAGAATTCATGTAAAGAATGTACCCAATGTACTATGATGGTGTTTATATTTACATGGTCTTAATTTGTCATGAGACTTGTGCAACTCCTTATTGCAGGAAAAAACAAGAAAAACCGAAATGGAACAAAACGAGACTGGATGCCAAGCTCCTCAGGCTTCTATTCTCTGCGTGAACAACTGTGGGTTCTTTGGCACAGCAACAACCATGAACATGTGCTCCAAGTGCTACAAGGACCTCGTTTTGAACCAAGAACAAACCAAGCTCGCTGCTTCGTCCATTCAAAGTATCGTGAACGGGAGCAGCTCCAGTAATAGCGAAAACGACTCAAATGCTGCTGCTTTAACAGCCAAAGCACATGCTGCCGCCACATCAGAGACCATCGTGGCACCACCACAAACCGCCACTGCCGCCGCTCCTCCGGCAAGTGAGGCAAGTCAAGAAGCAAAGGGTCCCACAAGGTGCGGCACATGCAGAAAGCGCGTCGGTTTGACGGGCTTTAATTGTCGGTGCGGTACAACTTTTTGTGCTATTCATCGATATTCGGACAAACACGAATGCCCCTTTGACTATCGGACTGCTGCTCAGGAAGCTATAGCAAAGGCCAATCCAGTTGTTAAAGCAGAAAAGATCGACAAGATATGAAGAAAATAAAAAAAAAAAAAAAAGATATGCCTTTTCTTCGAATATGAATGCATTTGTTTTCATGTATGGTGCACCTCAAATCTGTTTGGTGCAGAAGTATAATCTTATGTGGTTGTTTAAGGTTTGCTTTGATGGTTTGTGTTAAGGCTGTGTTATTTGTATCGGACTTCTGTAGTGGCTTTCTAGATTTAGAAATAAATAATTTTTTTAGTTCGTTAGGTCGATTATTATGGCGTCGAAAACTTCAGTTCTTTTCATGGGGTTAAATTTGAAAGGAGGACCTATAATTTGGTATGAAAGTAATTTCTTTTGAATTGGCCAATTTTTTTTAAAAGAAAGTTTATGTATCTTTTATCCTATATGCAATTTCAGTAGGGGTGGTATATTATTTGCTAATGCAAAACAATTGTTGGTACTAGTTTGAACATCTACGAAACACACATACGCACGGGTATCTATCATTATATGTAAATCAATGGTACATGATCATTCGATGTATTTTTCGAGTGTAGCATCTGCAAAATCGAAAAAGATGGAAAAATTGCATCGATGTATTTCATCGAGTGTAGCATCGGCAGAATCGAAAAACATGGAAAAATTGCAAAGATAAGGGGGAAAAAATTCGTTACCAAACATTGTCTATTTTAAATATGTGTTATTGGGGTGTAAGTTGTGGCCCCTAGTGACAATGTGACATAGTGTTGTCTGGAAAATAATAAGATATAATTGGATAATATTTGATACTATATAATATTTTGTTTGAACATAATACTATATTGAAAATTGAAATAAATTTTAGGTGGTGAGTGGTGAGTCTCATTTTAATTATATTGTTCTAAAATGGTAGTATAATGTAGATATAGATGACAAAGTTACAACATTGTGGTATAAAGTTAATATATATATATATCGTCATAAAAAGTTTATAAAGTTGAAAATTAAGAATATATAATCAGAACAAAAGTGCTTTTGGTGGAGAATAATAATAGAAGAGAATAAATTAAAAACGGACTCTCCGTTTAAGTGAGATAAACGGATGCCTTTAATTGACAAACACGTGGACAAAAGTTGCACTATTAGTGCTAAATTATAATATTAATCTTTTATTTATTTATTTATTTATTTTATTTTTTATTTTATTTTTTACTTTTATTGATTACATAATTTTTATTACGGGTTTTGTATTTCGGGTTTTCGGGTTTCTCAGGTTTTTGAGTTTTGGGTTTTCGGGTTTTCGGTTTCGGGTTTTCGGGTTTCGGGTTTTCGAGTTTTGGGTTTTGGGTTTTCAAGTTTTGGTTGGGTTTAGGATTTCTCAGGTTTTTGAGTTTCGGGTTTTCGGGTTTTCGATTTTGGGTTTTAGGGTTTTCGGGTTTCGGGTTTTGGATTTCGGGTTTTCGGGTTTCGGGTTTTGGGTTTTTGGGTTTCGGGTTTTCGGGTTCAAGTTTGGGTTCGGGTTTTGGGTTTCGGGTTTTGGGTTATTTACAAACAAATTCTTAATTATAATATTTCAAATAAATTCATATTTCGACACACAATTATTAATTAGAGTAATTAGGTATATTATAATACGCTATTGTGGTTGCAGTGTGATAATGTGTGGTGGGTCTTAAATTCTTGTGAAATAGGTAACACGTGGCATTCAATCATTGGAGTCTGTTTTTCCTTTATTAATAGGGCATCCGTTGCAAATGCTCTCCCATAATAGAATTATAAAGTCGAATTTGGCACACATGGACATGGCTAGCCTAATATAATTTACGTCTCTGGTAGAGTTTGCAAGCTATTATACGAGACTGTAGGTTTATCCAGTGCACCGTCGACTACGGTTCCTCCATTAACAAAAAGAAAATAATAATAATAATAAAATTATATTAGCAAACAAACATGCATGGCCCATGCATTCGAATTAAGAAAAAACAAAAATGATTGCTATGTAAATAAATCTTTGTTATTTAAATAAGGGGAAACTACAGATAAATCCCTAATCCAAAACTTCAATCACAGATCAGTCCCTAGGTAGTTTCCCCTAGCATTTCAGTCCCTACTCACGCGCCTAACATGCAGATCAGTCCCTAATAAAATGTGCAAATACGAAAATACCCTTTACTTTATACTAATTTTACATAACTTCTTTTCAACTTCCCACGCGCCGTTTGTATTACACGCTCTTTGCCCGTTACATTTCAAAAATCAAACAACAAAAAAGAAGCTAAAAAGGCGCAGAAAAAACCACCGTTCAGTAATACCCATTTTCAGACCAAGAAGAAACGAAGAAGAAACGAAGAAGAAACGCAACAGAGAAACAACAAAGAAGGAAGAAATTACGAAACACGAAGAATCAACAAACCGCAGAAAAATAGTATAAACAAACCCATTTATAAACAATGGTGAAGCAGGGTAAACAACAAGGTTTGATTTTTTATTTTTTTTCATTTTCTTGGAAACAGACCCATTTGGGTGTTGCTTAAGCAGGGCAAAAAGGTTTATTTGTTATAGAATTGCATGATTTTGAACATATCCACTCATGGGTATTATGCCTCGACTTTATTCGGTGTTTGCCCTAATCATTAAATCGGTTCCAATATTTGTTGTTCTGTTGTTTGGGTTTGCAAAGATCATTTATTTGTTGTCGAATTTCATGATTTTGTAACAGTTTTCTCATGGGTATTATTCTTCGGTGACATTAGCATGTCCCCAAAGCATTTTGAGTCCTAACAAGGGTTTCATATAGGATATGGGAAAGAGGCTTATTGTATTTTTCGTACTGGTTCTATAGTATGTGTCATGCGCAGTAATGGTATTAATAGTGCATTTAGATGGTATAATCTTTGATGGTTCTGTAGCATGTGTCATATGCCACAATAGTATTACCAGTGACTTTGAATGGTATTACTAGTGACTTCGGATGGTATTGACATGTGGTACTAGAAGTATAATGTTGATGGTCCTGTAGGATAAGTCATATGCCATAATAGTATTACTAGTGCCTTTGAATGGTATTACTTGTGACTTCGGATGGTATTGACTTGTGGTACTAGAAGTATAATGTTTGATGGTCCTGTAGTATAAGTCATATGCCATAATAGTATTACCAGTGCCTTTGAATGGTATTACTAGTGATTTCGGATGGTATTGACATGTGGAACTTTATAGTACGTTGTATTTGTTATAATTGTATTTGTTTTATGTGTATGTAATTGCAGGAATTGTTGTAAAAGAAGATTGCAGCAAGCTATCAATAGGCTGCAGGTGCTCACCGATCGCTTTTCACCTAACTATGGAAGGTGTGAAAAAAGTGATGAAGAAACAACATCATGAAGTACTGAAGAAAAATCCCTTCTATCACTACATGGACATGCCTAAAATAAACCACAGCTTCCATAGGGTTGTGTCTCTCATGCAAGCGTACAATCCAGAAGATCGGGCCTTCTGGTTTGGGGGAAATACTATACGCTTGGAATTCACTCCGCAGCAATTATCTATCGTATTAGGGCTGCAGTACGAAGGCGTACCGGTGGATGTGAATATGGATGGTAGAGACACTGATTTCATCACACGTATTTTTGATGGTAAGTTATCTTTAGTGACGAGGCCATATATTGGTTATAAACTGGAGGCCTATGCAGTTATGACCGATCAACAATCTGTTGAAGATTTCAGCAGATTGTACACTATTTATCTGTTAAATACTATTCTACTGCCAAAGGGGAACAAAACGTTAGAAAGGTGGGTTTATCCGCATGTAGAAGATTTGGAGGTTTTAGGGTCTTTTGCATGGGGAAAGTTGGTGTATGATATTCTTGTTGAGAATATGGAGGGGTATCTGAAGGGGGGGTTGAAGTATTTTGATGGATGCACTATCGGCTTATTGGTAAGTGATATCTAATAGTGAATATATATTATGTTATATTGAATATACCAATTAATATTGATTCCAAAATACGCAGGCATGGGTGCATGAAAGGATCACGTCACTAGGGGTTAGCACCAGTGTTTACAAATTTCCCCGGTTCTTCCGGTGGCAAGACAGCAAAATCCCAATCGATGAAGAAGCAGCTAGGTTGCTTTTTGATCAGATAAAAAAAGTGCAGGTAACACTTTGAGTTACAAAATATATAATGTATTAGGTATTTGCTAACAAATTTTTTACGTTTATTAGGTTATACCATTTTCTGTGTACCCGAAAGAGAAAGCGTTGCTTTCTCCGGTTTTGGAAGTAATTTCTGGTCCAGTTGTTGGAATTAGTGCTGACAGATTTGTGGAAATAAGTTCTGAGAGTAGTGAAGATGAGATTGGAGACGTGGAAGCAACATCTGTAAGTCATTAATACAATAAACCCTAAAATTCATACTTCCATTCCCATTGGAACATACTATATGTCAACTAATATAATACTATGGTATAACATGTTTCGTACTATTGTTTTTTTTAGTTGCAGCAGATGATGAATAACTTAAAAAGGAAGAGGGGGAATGTAACAGAAGAAAAAAATAAAGAAAAAAAAATGCAGAGTAAGAGAAAGAAAGAAAAGGAGATAGAGAAAGAGAAGGAGATAGAGATAGAGAAAGAGCAGGAGAAAGAGAAGGAGAAAGAGAAAGAGACAGAGACAGAAAAAGAGAGAGAGACGGAGACAGAGAAAGAGATAGAGATAGAGGCAGAGATAGAGGAAAGGGAAAAGGAAGGAGAAAATGAAGGAGGAAAGGGGATGGAAGGTGAAGGAGAACGAAGTGAAGAAAGAGAGAGAAATCAAGGAGACGAAAGTCAAAGTCAAAGTCAAAGGCCAAAGTCAAAGGCCAAAGTTCCACGCGTGCGAGGACGAGGACGAGGACGTGGTCGTAAACAAGTTCCTGTGTCCAAGGTTCCGGTTTCAGTCCCTGTTTCAGTCCCTGGGATCAAGGTATTTTTATCTAATATTAGTTTTACATTATTATTATTTTTTGTCATAATTGGTGTGATTTATTCGTTATATAGAATGCCGATTATTACCGGGGAAGAAAGGACTACGTACGTCGTGACCAAATATCCGAAGAAGATAGGATATTGTTGGATCAGTTCTTGGAAAGTGTTGATTTAGGGTAAGAGCACAACCACCTTCATATATGGTATATGTCAAGTGAATACATAGTACATGTTGACTGCATGTTATAGTATGTAGTAACTTTGTACATAGTATAAGTTTACTTATCCAATGGTACATGTTGACTGCATGTTATAGTATGTATTAACTTTGTACATAGTACAAGTTTACTTATCCAATAGTATATGTTGACCACATGTTATAGTATGTATTAACTTTGTACATAGTACAAGTTTACTTATCCAATAGTACGTGGTTATGTCTTACTGTAGTGAAATTATTGTGGAGAGAGGCCCACATCAGCTGACGGGAAGGCATATGTGCGAACTTTTATTTGATGAAATGCTGAGTGCAGAACACATAGATTTGTACTTGAATCTATTATGTTCCGAAGCTATCATGAACCAGCATGGACATGAGATTGATTACCTTGACTCCTGTTGGGTGCTAAATACCCACACGCAAGTGCACGTATCGCAAACAAGTAGTAAAGTAGACTCGTGAGAGTCGGATGTCGATCCCACAGGGAATACGCAAATTATTTAATCCTAAGTACCAAATTCTAACAATTGTTATTTTTATCCAGCCTACGCAAGGTTGTCAATTTAATTAACTAAATAAATTAAAATAATTAAGAAAGCAAGTAATTACGAGAAAATATCAATAATAAACGGATCTAGGATTTTATCTTCCCCCTATGCGATAATTCTTCACCCAATTAATCTCCTATTATGCAAGTTACGATTCCCGATTATTAACCCAAGACACGAAATTATTCATAACCAGCTGTCGCTGCGCTATAAACCTATTATTCATAAAAGATTCACTATATGTCTATGCAAACCTAATATAAATAAAGCATTAAATAACAAGTCTCGTAAACGGCTACCTAAGGTATTATCTGTATGTCTACGATAATACATGCAATCAACACACGCATTCGGTGAAAAACTACTCGAAGGCTCTTCTATCCCTGTTCTAATTATTAAAACGATCTGTCAATCAATTCTAACAATAACAAATAGCAACATAAGTTAGCTACGCTCATGCACTAAATACGATCAAGATCGAAGAAATAATCGAAGAATTAAACTTGCATAAAAGTAGAAAAATAGGTTCGAATCACCACATAGGGTTCCAATAAAATCCTAGAATAAAAACTTAGCTACTCATGTTCGTAACGACAAGCATAATAAAAATATGAAAGTTCATAAAAATCGAAGAATAAAAGTAAAAGGAAAACTCGGATGAAGATTCGTCAAGTCTTCGTCTTCGTTCTCTTGCTCGTGTGTAGAAAGATGAAAGATAAAAGATAGATGATAAAAAGATGATGCCTAATTGTGTGTCTGACTTGGTCTTATATAGGGTGAAGAACTTGGGGAAGAAGGCAGTTTCCTTGTGCAATTAAAATCCCTTTTCTGCGCAATTTCGGAGTCTCGGACGGGGGTCCCACGATTTGCACTAAAACTGGGACGGGGGTCCGAGCTTTAAATCTTCAGAATTTTGATTTTTTCACTTTTGGCCCATATTTTCTCCAAAATTGCAGTTTTGACCCCATACTTTTCCAATTCTTCAATTTGTCCCTAAAATACAAATAATAACCAAATTAAGCACCAATTATCGTAAAAACACATCAAAAGCTCCAATTAAAAGGTACAATTAAGTGTATAAATATACACTTAACACACCCCCAAACTTGAACTTTTGCTTGTCCTCAAGTAACATCAAATTAATAGCACAAAACAAAACCATACATCTCATTACATAGATCGATGGGTCAACTTAGCGTTTTCAGAACTTGCAATTATGATGATAATTCCTAGGTATTCGCAAGTTTAACATTCAACGGTACTTAGTCACTCACCATTACCAACAATCACAAATCATACA
This sequence comes from Erythranthe guttata, assembly GCF_056151865.1. Classification (NCBI taxonomy): domain Eukaryota; kingdom Viridiplantae; phylum Streptophyta; class Magnoliopsida; order Lamiales; family Phrymaceae; genus Erythranthe; species Erythranthe guttata. Next base: position 14,485,106 of record NC_142534.1, read on the forward strand.
ATTGCTTCAAGTATCCAATATTTGCAAGTTAAAGATAGACAGAATTTATACTTACATGCATATATTTGACTCCAAATACTCACCAAATTATTTTACTCAACTAATATTGAACAATAAGCTATTGGGATCATTGGGGCTTTGTGGCTTTCAATTGTTAGGCTCTTTGGTCCGAGGTAGGTAATATGGGAATGTGTGGCTAATTTTCTTGAATTGAGGTGATTACGCCAAAATTTGAAAGCTAGGCGTTTGAAACAATAAATTCACCTCTAGGGACTTTAATAAACTCGATTCTCCAAAATTCACACGTCAACACTTTTGCCCTTGAGGCAATGGATCGAGTTTTCAACACAATTCAACAACTAGTCCTTATTTCTCCCTTCTAATCTATTCTTCTTCTTCTTTTTTTTTTTTTTTTTTTTTTTTTTTTTTTTTTTTTTTTTTTTTTTTAATCGAAGAATTTAGATATATAGATATATATGAAGATGCGCATATATATCTATTTTTTTTTTTTTTTTTTTTTTTTTTTTTTTTTTTTTTTTCGAAGAAGAAGAAGAAAGATCTTATAAAACATTTCTACCGACTCCAAGGGATAATTATTCAAAAATCTCCACTTTTCTACCTTCCACATATTGGCTTAAAGAAAGAACACCTTTTCTCACCGAGGCTCAAATCAAGGTTCTAAGGATAAAAATTTAAAGGTAGGCTTGAAAGGCTCAAACGGTTCAAAGATGGCCCAAATCACATCGCAAATCGCTTACTACCCAACACTTCGTATCATAAATGTCTTAAGGTGGGATTTAAAACCGAACAAAGCATGATTGAGCACAAATAAATTCCAAATTTAAAATGCAAAACATTCAACCAAAGCAATGCATAAGGTGTGATTACTAGCAATAATTCACTTCTACGTTCCGTTGAATCGAAAGCTAAACAAATACTCATTCCTTATCACATAAAGCAAGAAATTTCATCATCAAACATTGACCATCTCCCATCATCATAAATCATCGATGCATTCGACTCAAACAATTTTTTTTTTTTTTTTTTTTTTTTTTTTTTTTTTTTTTTTTTTATTCCGAAAAAAAAAACGAGAAAAACAATAAAAACGAATAAGACCTAATGCATGCAAACTAAAACAAATAAGCACAAAAACATGTTTCTCACCCCCAAACTTAAAATTTCCGTTGCCCTCAACGAAATTAGCACAAAGTTTTAAGGATAGAAAACACCTGATTTATTCGGAGTCGGTGTGATCGGGGTGCTCCTCCCTCACTCTCTCACGCTCGTCCTCATCGGAAAGCTCGGGTACGGGCTCAAGATTGGGTGCCGGTAAAAATTAGACGAGAATCGACCCCCAAACTTGGTTGGAGCAATTTGTCGAACACCTTGTGGGCGTGCCTTGAATGAGTAGATTTTGGAGAATTTGGTTCGATTCTCTAGCCTCGATTTGTGTGTGGGAGTTTGATAGAAGGAAAGAGGAAGGTTTAGGAAATAATGGGGAAAAGAATCTAATTTTTGAAAGTTAAAACGCCCTAAAAATCGTCGGACGGCCGTCCCGGTTTTTGTGCTGATTTTCGGACGGCCGTCCGAATTTTTTTTTTTCTTCCTGGTTGTGGGACGGCCGTCCCACAAAATAGGCATATTTTGGGACGGCCGTCTCAAATGCAGTGCTGCAAATTTTTTTTTTTTTTTTTTTTTTTTTTTTTTTTTTTTTTTTTTTTTTTTTTTTTTTTTTTTTTTTCGGACGGTCGTCTGGATTCCCCGATCATGTTTTCGACCCTGAAAAGTTAAAATTCAAATAAATAAATTAGAATGCATGCTTATGATTTATAAAACGAAACGAAAAATTAAAGAAAACTACGAAAAACAATAAAGCTTGGGTTGCCTCCCAAGAAGCGCTAAGTTTAAAGTCTTCAGCCGGACTTTGTTTGCTTCTTTGTTCAAGCTAACGTGACCGAAGTCACTTGGCGATTGAATTCCTCTCCCCAATAATGCTCGTTTGGTTCTTTAGGTGGCCACATCCACCTTGCACGTTCATCATTGTTATCACCCCAACTCTTTTGACTGTCTCTCGGCGGAGTTGAAATTGAGCTCGCACAATAAACTTGCTCCGTCCGACTATCTTTTCCGCCACCATCTCCTGCACTCAAAGATCCTTTCCCATGGTCTAAGATCAAAACGTCAAAATCTTCATGATTTGTAAAATCCACAAGATCAATAGCATAACAATCATTGTCATCACATGAATTTTTATTAGCGCTAAAAACGTTAAATTTAACCGTTTGATCATGCACTGTCATTGAAAGATCACCACTAGCACAATCAATTAGAGTTTTCGATGTGGCTAAAAACGGTCTTCCTAAAATAAGAGGTATTTCCCTATCTTCATCTATATCAAGTATAACGAAATCAACAGGGAAGATAAATTTGTTCACTTTTACTAGCACATTCTCTAAAATACCTTTTGGGTAAACTAAAGACCTATCGGCTAATTGAAGAGTTATAGCCGTTGGTTCAATCTCACCTAACCCAAGATTTTTGTAAATGGAATAAGGCATAAGATTAATGCTAGCACCTAAATCAATGAGTGACCTAAAATTTCTACCTCCAATAGTGCAAGGGATAGTGAACTTACCTGGATCGCCAAGTTTTTGTGGAAGAGGCCGTACAAGAATTTCACTGCATTGCTCCGTGAGTTGGATGATCTCGTTCCCTTGCAATTTATTCCTCTTTGTCACGAGCTCCTTGAGGAATTTCACCCACTTTGGAATCTTTTGAATGGCTTCGATAAACGGAATGTTGATGTGGATTTCCTTCAGCTTGTCCAAGAATCCTTGGTGTTCGGCATCGAGCTTCTTCTTTTTAAGCTTTTGAGGATATGGGACTTGAGGGACTCGCGAGTTCACTGTGGGTGATGGTGGTTCTTTACGAGTTGCTTCCTTTTTCCAAATCACATTCGGCTCCTCAATTACTGTGTTTTGCTTCTCCTTTCGTGGGGCCTCCTCCAATTGTCTCCCGTTCCTTAAACTTACAGCGTTGCACTGCTCGATGTTGTTCTTCCGAGGATCTTCCGTGTTTGATGGCAGTGCTCCCGATGGCCTCGCTGTTAGTTGGGTTGCAAGTTGACCCATCTGTGTTTCCAAGTTTCGGATGGAGGCTTGGGTGGTTGTCATGAACTGCGCCAAGATGTTTGCGAGATCTCCGCCTTGAGGTTGAGCTTGAGGCGGATTTTGGAAGCCGGGCGCTGGTCGTGAATAATTAGGCGGTTGACCTTGAGGTGGTGTTTGCCTTGGTCCTTGCTGATTTCCTCCCCACCCAAAGTTAGGGTGATCCTTCCATCCGGGGTTGTACGTGTTGGAGTACGGGTTCCTCTGTTGACGGTTGGTGTCATGCACATAATTCAGAGACTCCGTTTCTTCTATGCGTTGGTCGGGAACTTGGACTGTGTGGACTTGCTGAGTCTGCAAAGCCGCTACTTGCTTCGATAGTTTTTCTAACTGGGCCGTGATTGCAGTGACCCCGTCTAACTCCAAAATTCCACCCGTTTTAACGGCTCCGCTGTTTGACCGATCCGATGCCCGCATGTATTTATTTCTGGCGATTCGCTCCAAAAGTTCGTATGCTTCGTCATAGGTCAAACTCATGAACATACCTCCAGCTGCAGAGTCGAGCACTGTCCTTGAGTTGTCTTGCAGCCCATCGTAAAATATTTGCAGTTGGCGCCACTCTTGAAGCCCGTGATTTGGGCACCTCCTTACTAGCTGCTTGAACCGCTCCCACGTCTCGAATAACGCTTCACCGACTTCTTGTATGAAGTTTTGAATTTCTCGCCGGATTCTCTCAGTTTTTGTTGGGGAGTTGTAGGTGTTCATGAAAAGTTGAGCTAGCTGGGCCCACGACGATATGGAGTGCGGTGCACGAGTTTGCAACCATTCTCGGGCTGCTCCTTGTAGGGAGTGCTTGAACAGGCGGAGTTGCAGTGCTTCGGGTGCTACTCCGTTCATCTTGTGCGAGTCACATGTTTCGAGGAAGTTGACCAAGTGGAGGTGTGGGTCTTCATGAGCCAATCCGCTGAATAACCCATTGTTTTGGAGCATCGTGAGTAGTCCCGCTCGAATCTCGAAATTGTTGGCTTCAATGGGGGGCTGCTGGATACTTGATTGAAACCCATTAAGCGTTGGAACGGTGTACTCATGCAGTGCTCGTTGACGAGGTGGTGGATTAATCAGCTGGCGTTGCTCTTGCTCGTTGACGATTTCTCTTGCCACATTCGGTGGGCGCCTTTGGTCACCTTCTCCACGATTATCCTCGTCCTCCATCGTTGCCGGATTGTTTTGGGCTAACCGTTGATTTCTCCTGGCTTGCCTAAACGTTCGCTCAATTTCGGGGTCAAGAGGTAGCAAGCTCGTGTCGTGTCCTCTTCGCATAAAAAGTACCTAAAAAAAATAAAAAAAAAAATAATTAAATAAAACAAAAAAAAAATTGGCTGAAGTAAGAAAAATTGTTCAAATTTAATATTAGGATAAATAAATAATTTAGCCGTATTCCCCGGCAACGGCGCCAAAAACTTGTTGGGTGCTAAATACCCACACGCAAGTGCACGTATCGCAAACAAGTAGTAAAGTAGACTCGTGAGAGTCGGATGTCGATCCCACAGGGAATACGCAAATTATTTAATCCTAAGTACCAAATTCTAACAATTGTTATTTTTATCCAGCCTACGCAAGGTTGTCAATTTAATTAACTAAATAAATTAAAATAATTAAGAAAGCAAGTAATTACGAGAAAATATCAATAATAAACGGATCTAGGATTTTATCTTCCCCCTATGCGATAATTCTTCACCCAATTAATCTCCTATTATGCAAGTTACGATTCCCGATTATTAACCCAAGACACGAAATTATTCATAACCAGCTGTCGCTGCGCTATAAACCTATTATTCATAAAAGATTCACTATATGTCTATGCAAACCTAATATAAATAAAGCATTAAATAACAAGTCTCGTAAACGGCTACCTAAGGTATTATCTGTATGTCTACGATAATACATGCAATCAACACACGCATTCGGTGAAAAACTACTCGAAGGCTCTTCTATCCCTGTTCTAATTATTAAAACGATCTGTCAATCAATTCTAACAATAACAAATAGCAACATAAGTTAGCTACGCTCATGCACTAAATACGATCAAGATCGAAGAAATAATCGAAGAATTAAACTTGCATAAAAGTAGAAAAATAGGTTCGAATCACCACATAGGGTTCCAATAAAATCCTAGAATAAAAACTTAGCTACTCATGTTCGTAACGACAAGCATAATAAAAATATGAAAGTTCATAAAAATCGAAGAATAAAAGTAAAAGGAAAACTCGGATGAAGATTCGTCAAGTCTTCGTCTTCGTTCTCTTGCTCGTGTGTAGAAAGATGAAAGATAAAAGATAGATGATAAAAAGATGATGCCTAATTGTGTGTCTGACTTGGTCTTATATAGGGTGAAGAACTTGGGGAAGAAGGCAGTTTCCTTGTGCAATTAAAATCCCTTTTCTGCGCAATTTCGGAGTCTCGGACGGGGGTCCCACGATTTGCACTAAAACTGGGACGGGGGTCCGAGCTTTAAATCTTCAGAATTTTGATTTTTTCACTTTTGGCCCATATTTTCTCCAAAATTGCAGTTTTGACCCCATACTTTTCCAATTCTTCAATTTGTCCCTAAAATACAAATAATAACCAAATTAAGCACCAATTATCGTAAAAACACATCAAAAGCTCCAATTAAAAGGTACAATTAAGTGTATAAATATACACTTAACAACTCCCCTGCCCAGGTATATAGTGGTTTAACAAATAATTTTGCATACATTACAATGTTTATCTAATATTCTCTATTATGTTTCGTAGCAAGAGTTAATGTCGCGACCTCGGGTGGACGTAGAACGAATGAGCGATGCCATGTTTGATCGTCTTCTCAATGATTTTACTATTTTTGGAACGATGGCTTTTGACAAGCTAAACACAGCAAATATCTTCAGTAAAACATTTGTCATGATACCTATCAATTCCAGTGAACACTGGTTCCTGCTTGTTCTGAACCCAATAGATAAATGTATTTACCATTGGAACTCCATAGACTATTCTCCGAATTTCCCAGGAATTGCGGATTATGTCGTAAGCCCATATTCTTGTAATTAGTTATTCTTTATTCTTGCGAATTGTTGTAGACTAATATAATATTTTATTTTCGTAGGCCTCGTTTTACAGCAAGGTGGTTGAAAGAAGGTCTGGGTTGGAGATACAATCGGAAGCTAAATGGGTTCATGGATGCAGGCAGCAGGATGGGAACCTTGATTGCGGCTTGTTTGTCTGCATGTGGGCATATTGTCATGCTGTAAACAGTGAAGAAATTTGGTTTAAGGCAAAAACTTGCGATATCAAAATACTTCGCCCAAAACTAGCAGCTATCTTTCTGAGGCATCGGGGAGTAGAAGTGGAAGCTAAATATGAAATAGATATGGCGTTATTGTGAAAAAACTGGGAGTGGAAGTGTTTTGGGGTTCTTGTGTTTTTTTGTAATTAATTAATGAACAGGTGAATGTGTTTTTATGCCATAAACAATCTGTCCTTTTGTTGTAGAGCTAATAATACTATTGATTAGCTCTACTCGTACTTTTTCATTGTATACATTGTACTATATGTTTCGATGAAATGTACTTGCCTTTTGAACACATGGTACTTTATTTTGCGATTAATTAGTTTGTATAAAGAATATAAGCGTACCATAAAACTGAGCAACAAATACTTTCTAGTCCATTCGAAGATACCTTGTCAACAATAGACTTGTACTTATTTGATGAACAAAGCGTACTTCACATGTGTATTCACGAAAAACTTACCATAATCGATGTTGATCGACTCCCACATTGTCTCCATTATTGTTTAAAATGCGATCATATGGATGCATTGGCCCGACAATAATATATAGAGTGTAAAAATACTATATGAATGGCAAACATATACTTTATCAGTGAACACATGGTACTATAGTGATGACTCACTTGTACTTTACCAGCTTATACATTATACTTATTTGGTGAACAAAGCGTACTATATTTTTTGATGAATTGAATTGCACTAATTTCATTGACGTTTTAATGATCAATAAGTACGGGAGATGCATAAATTATGTTTTAGATCATTATTTTAAGGTAGGTGAGCATTATTGTTGCGTTTGGATTACAAGATCCCATAAATATGTTGAATTTCATACATGATACTCATATACTATACAATATATTCATACAAGTCTACAATGCTCAAGTGTAAACCTAATACTTTCCTCAATTCTTACCATAGTCGATGTTGATCCACTCCCACATTGTCACCATTCATTCTTAATAGTCTAAAACTGAAGAGTTGTGTCTTAAAATGCGATCATATGGATGCATTGGCCCGACAATAATATATAGAGTGTAAAAATACTATATGAATGGCAAACATATACTTTATCAGTGAACATATCGTACTGTAGTCACGACTCACTTGTACTTTACCAGCTTATACATTATACTTATTTGGTGAACAAAGCGTACTATATTTTTTGATGAATTGAATTGCACTAATTTCATTGACGTTTTAATGATCAATAAGTACGGGAGATGCATAAATTATGTTTTAGATCATTATTTTAAGGTAGGTGAGCATTATTGTTGCGTTTGGATTACAAGATCCCATAAATATGTTGAATTTCATACATGATACTCATATACTATACAATATATTCATACAAGTCTACAATGCTCAAGTGTAAACCTAATACTTTCCTCAATTCTTACCATAGTCGATGTTGATCCACTCCCACATTGTCTCCATTCATTCTTAATAGTCTAAAACTGAAGAGTTGTGTCTTAAAATGCGATCATATGGATGCATTGGCCCGACAATAATATATAGAGTGTAAAAATACTATATGAATGGCAAACATATACTTTATCAGTGAACACATGGTACTATAGTGATGACTCACTTTTACTTTACCAGCTTATACATTGTACTTATTTGGTGAACAAAGCGTACTATATTTTTTGATGAATTGAATTGCACTAATTTCATTGACGTTTTAATGATCAATAAGTACGGGAGATGCATAAATTATGTTTTAGATTATTATTTTAAGGTAGGTGAGCATTATTGTTGCGTTTGGATTACAAGATCCCATAAATATGTTGAATTTCATACATGATACTCATATACTATACAATATATTCATACAAGTCTACAATGCTCAAGTGTAAACCTAATACTTTCCTCAATTCTTACCATAGTCGATGTTGATCCACTCCCACATTGTCTCCATTCATTCTTAATAGTCTAAAACTGAAGAGTTGTGTCTTAAAATGCGATCATATGGATGCATTGGCCCGACAATAATATATAGAGTGTAAAAATACTATATGAATGGCAAACATATACTTTATCAGTGAACATATCGTACTGTAGTCACGACTCACTTGTACTTTACCAGCTTATACATTATACTTAATTGGTAGACAAAGCGTACTATAAATGCTGAAGAACCCAAACTTTACCAGCTTATACATTGTACTCTTATGTTCACTAATTAAACAACAGTACATAGGTTTTACATAGCATGTAGACTGCAAATATTACTAGATTCAACACTATCAAACTATGAACTACTCCACCTTCAGAATTGCAATTCTTCACTTCACTTTCTTGATGGACTTGGTTCATCGACGCACTTGTAGCTTCATTTTCTTCACGATTTGAGTTGGAAAAAGTTTGCCCAACTTCAAATGGTTCACACCAATGGGAGTAGCCATGGTGTGGGCAACAGTAAAATAACCTTCCGGGATTCGAAATAGTTTCTGAAACCATGATTATTGTTTTCTTCCCACAATCAAGACGCTTGCATTTCCCTTTTTTGTATTTTAACCCACTCATTTGAGTGGTGCTACTAAAAGAAGCCATGAATTAGAAACAAATGAGCCTATGTGTCATTTATGGTCATATTATGACTTGACTAGTTCTGACAATAAGCAACGGCTATATTATAAGCAACGGCTATATTGTAACGGTCATAAATTGAGTAAGTCATACCATCCTATCTCATAGATAATACCATGCGTAAATCAAATCAGTACCTTTACACTGAAAATGATAAACCATCAAGCAGCAACAAGCATACCATCATATCGCATATCTAATACCATGTGTAAATAAAAATAGTACTATTAGACTGAAAATGATAAACCATCAACCAGCAATAGGCATACCATCCTATCTCATATCCAATACCATGTGTAAATAAAAATAGTACCATTAGACTGAAAATGATAAACCATCAATGAACAGAGTACCTAATACATAGTACAAACTACAAATAGCAAAAACATAGTGCAAATTGAAACATAGTACAAAGTTCAAAACAACATAGTGCAAATCACATAATAATAAAGTACAAACAGCCAGTTTTCATTCACTTCAATCACTTGAATAACATAATGGGCAATCATGTAAGCTCTCCTCCATCTTGTCCTCCCTGATGAAAAACATAAAATTTACATTAGAAACAAGACTAGTTAGTTTAATTAACACAAATGCAGACAGTATTTACATTAAAAAAAATTGGTAGTCAGATTGGTTGTGTGCAAGTACGACGATTGTGTCCAGGCTTCCCACACCGAGTACAATTCAGTTTACGAGTTTGCACTTGTGAAGGAATTCTTTTTGTCTTTCTACGTCCCGGTCGAGTTCTCGAATCAGGTGCATTAACAAAGACATCGGGCGGAGCATTACACGCATCGTACAAGTCAAAGTCCTCATCAAACGAGGGAATTGGGTTAATCGTGAATTGATATACCTGTTTGTACGTATCAATATGAAAGCATGGATCCACAAACTCATATACTGAGTATCCTTTTGACTCCAAACATGCACATGCATGTTTGCATGGAAGTTTCTCTAATTGCCATGCTTTACAAGAACAAGTCTTCTGCTGCAAGTCAACCTTATACGACTTGTCCTCATCATATACCTCAAAAGCGGTACTACTTGATCTACAATATTTTAAGGAACGAGAGGCCATATGATTGATTGTTAATCTCTTTAGAATTTTCTTGCACAATATGCCAGTCATTGCCAAACTTTTTCCTTGTCGTTTAACTAGCATCTCCATTACTTTGATCCGTATGTGATCAATCATGGATGGAACAGGCAAAGATCGGGCATCTTTAACCCAACCATTCCAATTTTCTGCCTGATTATTGTTCACGATTCCCCATCTTTCTCCAGAAAAATAGGCATTCGCCCAATGATTTGGATCAGAATTCGAAATAAATGATGCCGCGAGAGGCATAGATTGCACTATACGAGAAATAGTTGCATCGAACTCCTGCCGAGTAGGAGCATATGCAGCATTATGTAAAACACTCGCCCAGTATGACTTGTTGTGCAATGGGTACTTCCTCAGGACCTATATTATTTTGAAACATGTTATACAAATGTATGAAACATGCTATACAAATGTATGAAACATGCTATACAAATGTATGAAATGTGTTATACAAAAGTATGACACATGTTACACAAATGTATGAAACATGTTATACAAAAGTATGAAACATGTTATACAAAAGTATGACATGAGGTGACAAAATACCTGAGTTCTAAAGTTATCCACCAAGTGTCGCAAACAATATGCATGGTGGCTACTAGGAAATACCAACGGGACGGCTTTAAGAAGCCCCGAATGACGATCAGAGAAAATGGTAAAAGATCTATTGTCATTGTGAAGATCTGGAATTTGTTTCAGTTTAATGCAAAACCACTCCCAGTTTTTATCATTCTCAGCATCAACAACTGCGTATGCCAATGTATATAAGGAATCATTTGGATCCTTGCACACAGCAGAAAGCAAGCATCCTTTGTACTTATTTTTAATGTGAGTCCCATCCAAACATATCATCGGCCTACACCGATAAAAGCCGGAAATAGAACTCCCAAAACTAATAAATATTCGAATAAACTTTTGAGTAGCAGGTTCAATCTCATACTCTGCCATGCTACCAGGGTTATGCATTTTTAATGCACGACAATAGCGTCTCAGTTTATCATAACATGTCGTCTCATCACCATGGATATCACGCATTGCTTTTTCTTTACCCCTCCATGCTGTGTAGTACTGAAGCTCCAGACCATAATCGTCTCGGATATCTTCTAACATACCACATGGTGTGTAAGCTGGCTGCGTTCTCAATTTTCGTTTCATAATTTGGGCAATCCATGTAGCATCGGCTTTAGGATGACCCCTTGTACGAAGAGTAGCATCACCACAAGTGTGCTCAAGATTGCACTTGCGAATGCTAAATAACTTATCTGACTTGTACAATGATGCATAAACCCTCCATTTGCAGTTTTCGTGAATGCATACTGCTATGATCTTTTGTTGATCATTTTTCATGTACTTAAATGATCGATTATTAGCAATAGAATAGTTTTTCAGCATATGCCTAAAATCATCAGGATCTTTAAAAAACTGATTCTCCCCACGGATGCAATGTCTCCATGCATCAATTGAATTTCCAAGCGGATTACCCTCGATTTCCATCGATTGATCGCCGCTTTTGGTTTCAAAAAAATTTTAAAAATGGATTACAATAGAGTGGAATCCAAATAACAATGTACATGAAAATATCATAACAATGCACTGGTTCCATACTATCTTATCCATTATATAATACTAAGTTTTCCCACAAATAGTACCAAGTTTACCTATCACCCATACTATTCAGATGAAGGTTACGTACTATCTTCCCCATTATATGATACTATGTTTTCCCATTAACAGTACCAAATTTACCTATCACCCATACTATTCAGATGAAGGTAACGTACTATCTTCCTCATTATATGATACTATGTTTTCCCACCAGCAGTACCAAATTTACCTATCACCCATACTACTCAGATCAAGGTTACGTACTGTAAGTATCATACGTCCATACCATATTTATATTAGCATGATACTATTATGTGCCATATTTTATACTATGTATCACACAATAATTAACAACCATAAAGAAATGCATTTCAGCAGTACAGAAAAAGATGGAGACCTACCAGCCATCGGTGCGAACCCTCTTTCCACGCGAATTAGCTTCATCTTTGCAGGTCACGACAATGTCCACCACACTCATCTTCATTATCAGATGCAATGCAACCATATTCTCCACATCTTCATCAGTGCCCAATGTCACATACAATCTTTCCCGAGGAGCCAAGTATTGGAGGATCAGTGCATCTGGATGGATATGATTCCATTTGTTGATAATAGCACCATATATCTCCATTAATGTCGAATTACTTTTTATGGAAATAATGTGAAGTTGATTTTTGTATCGACAACTTCCAAGAATCACACTGGGTACATCGTTAGATACATCATTTGTAGCCATTGTGGGGTGGGTGGGTTTTACAGTGATTTTTTCGCCGGAAAAAAGGGGAAACCAGAGGAGAGAAATGGAGAAGAAATAGAGAAGAAAGAAAGCAGATAGAAATGAAGAGAGAGAAGAAGGAAAGAGAAGATGAAGAGAGAGAAAAGCAGGAGAGAGAAAAGCAGGAGAGAGAAAAGGGTGAGAGTGAGAAGAAAATATAATAAAATATATAAAATTCACATTAGGGACTGATCTGCATGTTAGGCGTGTGAGTAGGGACTGAAATGCTAGGGCAAACTACGTAGGGACTGATCTGTGTTTCAAGTTTTGGATTAGGGATTTATCTGTAGTTTCCCCTTTAAATAATAATTAATTTATTGGACATTAAAAAATTAAAAAAAAAAAGGAAAAAGAAAAAAGAAAATCTTGACGGCGTTGTGCGTGAAAGTGACGATAACTCGTGGCATTTGGACGAAGGAAGCCGACGCGTTTAAACTGGAGCGTGTGCGGCACCGGTCGAAACGTGGGAAAACGACATGGAAAGAGGCGGTCAGAGTTGGGGGCGGCTGAGACAAACACCGTTTTCCTGCTCTTTCCTCTTATCATTTAAATATACTCTCAATTCTCCTTTTTGCCCCTACTCGTTTCCCATTTTACGTATAGCTGAAGCAAATTTTTCATTTTCATTTTTTAATATAGATAATATTAATTTAATGAATATAATTCCTTGACCTGGTGAAACAAATTAAATTATTAGTTCGATAATTTAATATTATGTTAATTAATAGAATTTTTTAATCTCAATTGTATTCATTTATAGAGATTTAACTGTATTATTTGAGTGGGGCTTTTGAGTAATTGATTTTTATTTAAATCATCTTAACTTTTTCAATACAAATTAAAACATTAAAGAAACTAAAGATGCGAAAGATAAAAAAATATTTACATATTAATATAATTGTCAGAATAACAAAATTTTAGTAATTTTGCGAAATATTAAATTGTCGAACTAATAATTTAATATATTTCACCGAAAAAAAAACTATTATCTAAGTGAGATTATTAATTTATCAAAGATTATTGTATAATAGTAAAATTAAAAAATAAGTATAAGCCATACCAAAATGTGATTAGATTTAATGCACAAGATATAATACGAATTTAAGTAAAGTTAAATAAAAATAAATTAATAGATGGCAATAATTAAGCAGGCATTCACATTTCACAACCACTTCGAATAAGCCAGTGCAAATGCCGAAAGGTCAGGAGGGCAATTCCGTAAATAGACGAGGCAACAAATTGGTTGATACGCTTCTCTATGAGGCCATAATTACAACACCATTTTTACCGACTTTTCTCTCCCTACAAATTCCAACCCTTCACCTCACCACCACCCAACTCACTTCTCTCTCTCTCTCTCTCTCTCTCTCCACCTCTCCTTTACTTTCTCTCTCTAGAAACCAAAAAAATAATCTCTCATTTTCGATTCAGAAGAACAAAAACACACGAGAAAATCTCTTTCTTATATCAGTAGAATTAATAATTAAAAAAAATTAAAGCTTCTACAGCTTGTTAATGGCGCAGAAGACGGAGAAGGAAGAGACGGAGTATAGCAAGGTCGTACCTGAGACGATCTCTCTTTGCGTCAAATGCGGCGTCGCCGGTAACTGCGCCACCAATAATTTATGCCACAGCTGCTTCAATAGCACCGCCCCTGCGGCGGCGGCGGCCGCCGCCGCTGCTGCAGGCGGAGATAAATTACCAGCTGCAAGCCACGTGTTTGTGGAGAAATCGTTCAGATCTAGCTCGTCCGTTAGGTTATTGCCGGAGAAGAGAATCATTCCGGCGGAGACGAGTCGAGATCTGACGAAATTAGACGATTCTCCGGCCGCGGAGGCTGCGCCGCCGATTAAGAGAGAGGTAAATCGGTGCTCCGGTTGCCGGAGGAAGGTAGGTCTGACCGGATTCAGATGCCGGTGCGGCGATCTCTTCTGCGCCGATCATCGGTACTCCGATCGCCACGACTGCAGCTACGACTACAAATCCGCCGGACGAGAAGCCATCGAGCGGGAGAATCCAGTGGTCAAAGCCGCGAAAATTATCAAAATCTGATGATGGGGAAAAAAAAACCGCGATTTAATTGGATAGTTGGTTCACCGGCGAGAGGTGGAGGATTTGCCGTGATTATTTATGAAGTTTCTCTCTTCCTCCGCCGCCGGATTGTTGTTTGAAGATGAATATCGTTTTTATTTGTATGCGGATTGATTAATGTGTTGTTTCAGATAAATTATCAAAAATATTGCAACTCTTCTCCCTTTCTCATATCCTTCTTCTCCGATTTGATAGAATTGATAAAATGCGTTATTTTATTAATTTATTTTTAATTCGCTTAAATAATATTTTCTGATGATAAGATCATATTTTTTATGTATATAAAAGCAATTTAATCATAATGCATTTCTTGTTGAAATTGACATATTATTGACTTTTTTTTAATATGTTAATTTAATGAATTCGGTCGGGATTTATTGAAGATGATTTTTTTCGTAAAATAATACTAACTTGTAAGATGTGATTATAATTACTCATATAATATTTTTTTTTATAATTTAATTTACTTTAGTCTGACCGTAATTTGTCAATTTCTTATTAACTCATAAATAAAGTATTCGAACATCATGTCTACTCTAAAAAAATGTTTTTATTTAAACAGGGACTTTAGTAAAATTATTACTAAATTCAATAATATATACTAAATAAACGTAATAAACTGAACAAATTGAAATACGTTGAATGATATAAATTAAGAAAATCAACAAATGTATTCATTACAATTCAAACAGTTTGTTTAATAAATTAACAAATATTAAATAATTAATAATTACAATTTATCGATTAAAGAATTATTTTAGTTAGATTTTCGGATAGAAATGTCATCTGAAGTTGTCAGAAGAAGTCTTTGAAAGTTGCGGATACATTAATGAATTAATGTGGGCAAGTGGATTGCGTGTCTGGAAAGTGATACACCTTCTCTATACATAAATTATAATAATATATATATATATATATAGGGCCATTTTTTTTTCTACAACATATGGGCCAACTTTTTTGCAAATTAGAACACATTTTCAACATTTTTTATTACTACTATAATACGTCATTTAAAGTGACGCTTTTTAAGAAGCCGCCACGTGTCAGGTAATTCTGGGCCATTTACTATTTTCTTTGAAGTAAAATATTGATGGAAAAATAAAAAATGTGGGCCCCACACGGTAAAAGAAGAATTGGAAGTGGTGGGTGGGTTTGGAGGTGAAGGGCCGAGGGGGTGTATGCTTTTTTTTTTTTTGATAAATAAATTGAGGGGGGGGGGTTTGGGGGGGTGGGGGGGTGGGGGTGGGGTAGGTATGTTAATATAATTATTATTAAGAAAAGAAAAAATTATACTCTTGTATTTTTTATTTTGCATTTATTTTATTTTGAATAAGAAACTAAAATTCCAAAATTATTATAATTTTAATTTTGAAATTATTTTGACAATATCAACATTTTTTTAATTTAAAAACTTGATATATTATAAATTTTCGAATAAATTTGGGAAACATAACTTTAGAATATCTATAAAATTTTGAAAACTTTTACAATTTTGAAATAAAAACAGATATAATATACTTTTTCTAATATCTTTTAATTATTTTATAATTTCAGAATTATGGGTTTAAAGTTTAAAGAATATATTATTATTATTATTATTATTATTATTATTACTATTATTATTATTATTATTATTATTATTATTATTATTATTATTATTATTATTATTATTATTATTATTATAAAAGTTTTCACAATGTTTTGAAATTTTAGAATAATGGTGAAATTATGGAATTCGGAATTAGGGTCTAAAATAAAAAAAACAATGTTTTGTAATTACTTATTACAAAATTATTAAGTAAAAAAATGCAAAAATGAATATATCTTTTACTTAATTATTTTTTTATTAGTTATTCAAAACAAATTAATTAAATAAACAAATTAAAAATGCTACAAAAAGGGTCCCACATATATCCTTACCCCCAAACCCCCATTCGGCCTCCTTACCCCCAAGGCCCAAACCCACCAACACCAAGTCCTCTTTTACTGTGTCGGCCCCACACATTTTTAATTTTTCCATTAATATTTTACTTGAAAAAATACAAATGGCTCGTGACACGTGGCAGCTTTTTAAAAAGCGTCACTTTGAATGACGCACTATTGTAAAATTAAAAAAAATTGAAAATGTGTCCTAGTTTTCAAAAAAGTTGGCCCACCTATTGTAAAAAAATAAATGGCCCTATATATATATATATATATATATATATATATACTCCCTCTGTCCCATATTATATGTCTTTCTAGAGAGTTTTTTTTGTCCCAAATTATTTGTCATTTTAGATTTTCAATGAAGCATTAATTGCATTATTTTCAATTTTACCCTTAATCACTCATAATTAATTAGTTGAGAATCAATTAATGTCAAGGATATTTTTGTAATTTTATATGTTCTTTTACTATAATCTATGCACATTTATTGATTTTCTTAATATGTGCAAAACAACCCAAAACGACATTTAAATTGGGACGGAGGGAGTATATTTAATGTATTTTTCATATGTAACAATGAAATAAATCGAAAATGCGAACACATAAAAAACAAATTCACACGAGGGGTTATTTTAACTGAATACGTGTCAGATAAGATTAAATTAAATTTATTTTTCGAAATAATCTATTAATTAATAATTTTAGCTTATCTTACATAATTCATATTGTCCTGTAATGTACTATTTATCTTCTTGATAATAGAATTAAACTGGATTGTGCAATCAACATGTAGTATTGACAATTTTTTTTGAGAGTTGAAAAACTTCATTTATAAAGCCAATTCGACATAAATTATAGAACGAATTCTATCAGGTAACACTACCATGTCATAAGTTTCTTTTTTCGATGTGCGCTGCCTTATTGCCTTCTCGTACTATGTTGGATTGATATTTAAGGGCATTACAGTCTTTTTATATTAATGGTATTGAAAAGGGTAGAATTAGGGGAGCAAGCTGGAACGGAAATTCCAATTTCTGCCGGTTCCGATACGAAAAGTTTCGATTTTGGAATAATTTTTTTCATTCCGACTTCCGAATTTTTTCGATTTTTTTGGATTGGAATTGGAATTATATAAAATAAAGTTAAATTTGGAATTTTTGATTTCCAATCCGATTTAATTTCCGAAATTAATTTCGAAAACTTCCGATTGTTTCCGAAAAATACACCTTATAAATAATAAATATTATATAATACTTATTTTTCCGAAAAATACACCTATAAGTTTTGTTTTACGGTTTTTTGACATAATGAATTGTTGTTAGAAATTTTCTTAGATATTATGTTGTGTTTATTTTTATTTATTTTTTGATCTGAAATTTAGTAGTTATTAGTTTTACTTTTATCGAAGTGAATGCTCTTATTTTTTGGAAAATTATGAATGTTTTAGAAAATTTCCGCTAAGTCTTGAAATTTTTATGCTTATGTGATTTCCGATTTTTTTCCGAAATTCCAAATTTTCCGGACCTTTTGAAATTAGAATGAATTTTTAGATTTCGAAAATTTTGGAATTGGAATTGAAATTGATTTTGCAATTCCTAATTTTTTTGGAAATTTTCCGAAAAGATTAATTCTGATCCGATCCATTCGACTTTCACTCCTAGGTAGAATTGCTGAATAACATATTTGAAATCCATTGCAAAAATAGATATTTTTTTTTTCAAACAAGTTTGATAAATTAGTAATTATAGATTCCAAAAATTCTGACTTCAAATCCTCGAATCCAAACGACGAAACAGATTTACGCAGAAAAGTCTGATGAATATATTATTACGAATTTCAAATCCTTCGATCCAAATAAAGCATTTTTCATAGTTTTCAAAAATAATAATTTCTTATATTGCAAGGTGTCCATGTTAAGGAGCGCTTAGGAATACTCTACTGATGACATCAGTTAAGAAAACTCCATTGTCCGATGTTTCGCCTTCTTTCCAAACCTTAAAATCCGATTGAAAGTATTTCGAATCGCTCCACTTTTTCAACGAGACGAGTGAGAAGGGCCCACGTCTTTGCCCGTTCGGGTCTATATAGTACCATATAACATCGTCTAGGAATTCACCACTGCTTTGACCTTTGACTTTTGAGGCCTCATCGTCCGATTCATCATCACTTAAATCGATCACATTATTAGTAATCGAGGGTAGTTTCGCCTTTTCTTGATGACCCTTTTCTACAGAATTTACAATTGGTTGATCGCCTGCATGTATTTTGTAGCCATTAATTAATGGATGCAAAAAAAAACAAATAATAATTTGGAGTAATCGAAACCAAACCCTACACGAGTTACAAAAGAAAGAGTAAACTCACCGATTTCCTTCACTTGTTTGGGTTTCTCAAAGGGATCTTCATGTCCTACACACAACCAAAAAACAGAATAGATAGTAAGTAATCCGTTACATTATTACTCGATGTTTTTTCAAATACGAAGTTTCAGATTCTTGAAGCAAATTGTCTTTTTTCAAGATACTATTTCGACAAGGTTGTTCTCGAGAGAAACAAAATAGCAATTGCGACAAGGTTGAGTTTGCATTGTACTCAGAGTGGACTCATGTTCTACCTGCTATTTTGTTACCGACTTCTCAAAAAAAAAGGAAAAAAAAAAAACAGAAAGTCTACTGCCTCGAGTTTGACCAAATTTTGGATGAAAGCTGTTCATCGCATCAATTTCACGACAAACAAAATAAAAAAAATACTCGAGTTTCAATTTGATAAACAAGAGTACAAAGATCAGATTTTTCCCTTTGTCAAAAGTTACTTACTGTAGAAAAATAACATTCGATAAAATATAAATAATTCAAGTCTTTCAGGAGTAATAAACAATGATTTTACCATATGGGATTTTAAGAGGCATGATGTCATCATTGCTGGCATTGTGCATACTCGGAGCATGTAAATCACTGACAGGAGCTTGAGATGGGGCTAAACTACGTCCAGATCCTGGAAATTTAATAAAATATGAAGTTAAACCAGATAACGAGATTTCAGAGCAAATGACTGCAGTTTTAGTATTTCACATTTAGAAGCAAATAAAGGTCAGATGCCACATAATAAAGAAGTCACCAAGAATAATCATCGTCGAGAAAAATAAGAATATACACATCAAGTTCGTCTCTGATGTTCCAGTTACGTTAAACTTCGACTCAAATATGGGTATAATTTTGATTTTTGACTCTAACTTCCCCTATATAGAAAAGGCCAGTTACCAAGTCAGTGTCGGTCTCTCGAATTTGATGCACGAACTATTTTTTACATTGTGGCAGTGCCGTACAGAAATGGTTGCTCGTAGTTATTTCATACAAGAAAGTGTTTTGCCTCAACCCACGAAATTAAAAAAAATTCTAGACGTACCCTACTAAACTTGTTTAGCACAAATACATTAGAGTTGAGAGTTTTAACTTTCTCAAGTAGTTACTGTTTGTTACTATTTAGTTCTGTAGAAAAGTACTTCTTAGATAAAATATAAAAAATTCGAGCCTCTCAGGAGTAAAAAAAATGATTTTACCATTTGGATTCTTAAGAGGCATGATGTCATCAATGGCAGCATTGTGTATACTCGAAGCATGCGAATGACGGACAGGAGCTTGAGATGGGCCTAAGCTGTCTCCAGCAGATCCTGGAAATGCATTAATGTGTTGTTAAACCCGATAATTATCTGGCATCAATTTTCATATCAGATTTCAGCAAGTGGGGAAAAGCTTCGTTAAGGTGCAAAGTTTACAGTCACGATGTCACATATATAATTTTGCAACCTACTACGAACGAATATAATACCTTGATATTTAAATTTTAATGATTAGATATGCTGCTGCTAGTATAAAGGCGACAAATACATGTTACAGCAAATGTAGAAAATGTAACGATCGTATGCCACACAAAATTGGACAAAATTAAATGTATAAATAAAAAAATAAAATGTGATCTTCAAGAAAATTCACGCATGGAATTGGGATAAGAGATTGCACCTGAAGCATCTGTACTGGAGACATCTGAACTACCCCTAAGAATTGATTTAGGAGAAGAACCACTTTCATTTATTTTTTCGGGAGCGGCAATTACTGTACAATCAGGCTCAAGTTCTTCAGCAATCACTACGGGAATCTTGAGCAATATTTTTTCTCGTTCAGATGGGTTCTGTAGCGCATTCCTTCTTTCTATGTACTCAAACAATGTAAAGTCTAGAAGGTTAAGTAAACAGTGTTCCTCAACAAAGGAATACGATTACATGCAAATCATAAAGCAAATCAGCAAACATACAGTATCGGATATGGTTTTTATGACCATACTCATGTTAGCTAACAAAAAAACTTGGAATCAAGAAAACTGATGACACAGACGATTAAATTATAGTCCAAGATTCTATATGCGAGACACACATTGATAACGAAAACATTACCGTTAAGATATAGAAAGCAAACCAAGAGTTTCGACGCATGAAATATAGGGTTATGAAAGGATATTCTCTGCGCCATCCTTTTTCATTGGCATGATCAATGCGATTCTTTAACAAGGAAAGTTCTTTTGCGATCCACTGTAATCAAATGAAAAGAAGATGGACTAAAGTAGTTAGAACTAAAACAAGGATCCACAATCAAACCAAAATCAGGTTCACCGACAAACGGATAAATTCTACGAATAACTTAATTCGAGTAAATGCAATATCAATTTCAGGTACTCTTTTACAGCAATCCATTTTTATTGGTCCATCACTCGTTGACACACCCATAAGTGAATTTTACATGTTTCTTTTCTAATATCACATCTTTAAACAAAATAATTGGAAGTAAGAATAGACTTAACTTTACGCAAAAGTGTAATATAATGAGTTACAAATGAAATCCCCGAGAAAGGAAAGGAACTGGAAAAGGAAAATAGCAGGACTTACATGATTTGTTATATCAGCATGCAACATTTGGGCCTTCAATTCAAGCTCGTTCTGCAATTATGTTGATGCATTTTTAAACTTTAATAATAGAAAAACAGTAAGAATAACAAAAGTGACAACCAAACAGATACAAAGATAATTATTTCATCATGTAAGAAGACTCAAAAGTCAATCAACAGTATTTATTGACTGTCTGAGGATAATGCATCAAGTAAGGGAAAATCCAAAGCAATTATAAGTTAATTAAGTGTAATGTTCGTCTGTAGCTAAACTTATAATGATTTTTCCACAACTACAACAAGAATAAGAAGAAAATATGATGCCGATACTAGAAAAGTAAAAGAATTGTGTAACGTTTTCAGCTGATTCTCTTTAACCTAAATGAAGGCAGTTTTAAATTAAAACCTTCTAAAAAAAATCATTGCCACTTGATGATTTCTGAACACTACACATACATATTTCCAATCTCTACTCGCATCCCCACATTGCATTTTTAGGTTTCGTTCTGGGGTTTTTGGTTGCAAAAAGAATAAAGTAGGACTGTTGACAGTCGGCCATATAGCAAAGACAGCATAGTAAAAACCTTTCAAATATGTAACCAGTAAACAAGCAAAAGATTATTGACAAGAATTCTTACAACATTGAGCCTTTTAAGCAAGCCATCTTTCATTCTGATCCGGACATCCTCGATTTCTTCCTTTAATAAACAAGGATGAGATCACAATCTAAAAAATCACAGAAAGCTGAAAGCAATGTAAAACTGTGGAAACGGGCATTTACACCAAGAAGGTAGAAAAATCTACATTAGTGAAGTGAGAGCAATACAATGACAAATCGTCATTATATTGAAAACCTAGAGATATTTTTCTTTCACAACTTATCGACTCTCAGAAACCATTATCTCAATTATAAGAGGAGTTTTCTGAATTTCAGCAATATCTCTTATCCAGACTATTTCTTTGTTAAACCAGATACAATAAATCATCGTCGTTCCAGAATCAATTAATATGATACTGTTATTAGTGCTTAAAATTAATTATGCATCCAAGCCAAACTAATCGCCTTTCAAAGGATTAAGGGTTTAGATAAATAATTACCTCAGAAAAATTATCATCGGACAGCATGCATACAGGAACATCTTTAAAAAAGTTTGAAACTCTTAGACGGATTTCAAGACCAACAACGTCGCCACCAGATATCTTTTCTACACCTGTGAAAGATAGAACGTTAGCATTCAATAGCAGTAAATAACACACGCGCTTGTATATGCATGCAAAACAACAATGGAGAAGAGATGACTGAAAGTAAGCAAGTCAGCCTTTTCTTAAGAAATGGCTAGTTGCAGAAATTCGATAATGACGAGCTAGGGCAAACAAAAATTAACAAAGTGCTTTCAGAATCAAGATTGAACTCTTCAGTACTCATTTCATAGAACAGTGAAACGTAAACCATATAGACCAATTACCTGTGACTTGTTGAAGCTGGAAACGGTTCTTCTGATAAATGTCGTTCGGGTCAGATTTCATCCTAACAAAGCTACCAACTATTTTAGCCTCAAAGCTTTCAGGAACCTTAAGAAGCTCCTGAATTAAACTTTTTTTCAAATAAATAAGTTTGATATTTTCAGGAATCACAGCAGCAAAGCAGCTTTTAGGAATCTTCGGAACCTTCTTCATCGGACCAGTAAGATTATTTTTCGAGCCTAAGGAATTTTTTTCCCTCAAATCTTCTTCTTCCGAACTATCTAGGATTTCATCATCGGAGTCGTCGTCGTGGTTTTCGGCAAAATGCTCTTCCAGCATTTCGAATACTTTTATTCGAGACATTGATTTCTTCCCAAACAGGGCATAAAGCCTCTCGTCACACAGGAATTTCTTCTTCTTTTCTGTGCTGGCAAGACCTTTTTCATTTATATACTTGGCGATGAATGCTGCCACGTCATGTTGGGTGTGCTTTTCCCTCGTGTCCTGACCAATCGCTTCGAGAAATTCAATTAAAGGTCGAGATCCCCAACCAATAAACTCAATTATCCTTTTCCCAACTCGTCTCTTCCTTTTCTTACAAACAGTTGGCTTTTCAGACGATACCGCCACCCAAAAGTTGTCATTCATATTCTCAAGACGATATAAGAACACAAACTTCTCAGCAGTGCATAAGTTGTGACAAGAAAGTTCTATCGCGTCCGTAATCTTTTATATAACCATTACGTTCGAGCCTCAAAAATGTACGATTGCTGCCTATGCAATTCCAGAAGTTCTGCGACAAATAGAAGCAAAAAACTTGTCAGCAAAAACGCTAATCGGAAATGTAAACCCTAACGAGTCTCGGTTCACATCCTTTCAGTACAATATAATTACGGGAAAGACGATGGCTATTCAGAGAATCTATATATAGCAAGACAACGAAAATGATATATTAATACCTAGCAGATAACTCTAGTTATATTTCTCTACGATGCAAAGGATGCTTAATTTGGTAACCGAAGCAACAAATAAAGATAAACGAAAGCTTTTACTAATCATCATATTTGGGGAGTGCAATAAACATCTTCCCATTTGAAGAGAATGCAAATACAATGGCATCAATAAAAAAACGTGTACCATCTCGTTGTTAATAAACTCGAATATCCGAACCAAAATAACAATCTACACTCGAAGTCATCGACATGGTAAAGATTTAATAATCTCATGAACAGATTTAATTACAACCCCTCTAACAAACAATCGACTATATAACTTTTTTTCCAAATCTGGGCATAATTTATTTATACATTGAACTTCAGTTACATTCAAATAGACCAATATATAATTTTCTTTCCATAATTGACAAAACAAACATCCAATTGATATAAGCCCCAATCCCTCAATCCTTCATGCATGTGCGTGTGGATAAGAATTTAGGCAAATCAAAACAAAAAAATAAAAAAATTTAATTGACTCACCTAAGCACAAAAATCGTTTACTGAAGCTGCTAAGAACAAACACACAAACAAACAAAATGAACACTGAATTACGAATTAGATTTTTACTTTATTTTAATAAATCGTAACAGAGCTTTTACCAAATAAATTCGACGAAGTGCGAACTAAAATCAGCGAACCCGAATCATAAGCCCTCCGCAGAAGTTTCAAATGAGAGAGAGAGAGAGATTACATTTGCAGAAAGGAGAAAAAATCAAGCGCGGAATCGAATTCGTCCGGAAAAAAAGGGGAATTGATTTGAGAAAAAGGGGAAAGAAGAAGCGTAATAAAATCTGTTGCTGAGCGAAGAGAGACTGTGCTGCTGCAGTTTTCTAAATTGAGATGCTTTTGACAAGTGGAAAGGATTCGTGTCAACCTCTTTTTCATGGCAACTTTACCCTTTTACATTTGTATTTTTAAATATGAAAATATATGATTTTATTAAAATTTCTAATACTAAATTTAATAATCATTTTTAGAAGACAAAAAAATGGATTCATTGTAAGTATAATAATTATCTTTGAAGTACAAATGATTTTTTTTTTTCTCTAAATGAATTAAAAAAAGTGAGATCGATTAGCCCCCCTTCAATAATATATCATTGGCAAAATATGTTGAATTTAAAATAATTACAGAATTACCGATCAACAAGTAATTACAAAAGTATCACGTGGTAGTATATAAAATTTTGCCACTCATAGATAACTACTAAATTGCCGCTCAATAAATAATTATAACATGTAATTACAAAAACGACATTCGACTGGTAATTAGAGAATTGCAACTCTCCAAATAATTACAACACTCAGTGCTAATTACAGAATTGCCATGCACCAAGTAATTACAAAATTCCCATCGACAAAATAACTACATAAATACTACTCAACATCGTAATTACAGAACTGTCACTCAATAAGTAGTTACAAAACGTTCAATGCCACCATCCGCTACATGTGCACGACCCATTGCACAACCTAACGCTCGATCTAATGTTAGAGAGGGAGGGAGAGAGGGAGAGAGAGAGAGATTTTTTTTTTCAGATCGAGAAAGAAAGAACAGTGAGAATTAAATTAGAATTAAGAAAGTTATGCATTAAGGATATCTTTGATAGTTTGCTACTATTAATTATCCAAGCTAACAACAAAAGTATTTTCTGAAATTAGAAAAAAGGGGTTATCTCTTACATAAAATTCCCAAATGAAGGGATTCTTGTTAATTTTCACTTATATTTTAGGGTACTTAAAAGCTGATATTTTGGTCTTGTGAATAGTACTTCTATGTCTTGTAAATAACAGACCTTCAATTCACTGCAACAAACAGTTATCACAAATTTCGGTTATCAACTCTCTCTCTCTCTCTCTCTCTCTCTCTCTCTCTCTCTCTCTCTCTCAGACATTTCTTTCTACGAACATACCAAAATCTTAAACACTGGGCATCCAAACATGGGAATAATGAATTTTCCTACCCAAGAAAACGATTAGTGATTAAGACGGAGCTGCTGCGGCAGTCGAGTGAAGTCTTACTAGAGAAGAGTAGAAACCATCTTGCACATTGATGAGTGTGTGGTGATTCCCTTTCTCCACAATGCTTCCGTTTCTAAAGACGGCAATTACGTCTGCTCCTCTGATTGTAGACAGCCTATGTGCAACAACGATTGTTGTCCTATCAAGCATTACTTTGTCCAGTGCTTCTTGTACTATTTTCTCAGACGCCGAATCCAATGCGCTTGTGGCCTCGTCTAATAATAATATTTTGGGACTCTTCACAATTGCTCTTGCAATTGCCACTCTCTGCTTTTGCCCACCCGAAAGCTGGACCCCACGCTCCCCTACTATAGTGTCATAGCCCTGCCATGCATGCTAGTCAAAATCAGAAAGGAACTATATAGCTGTAGGATCCATACATGTTGTTGTACAATTAAATAATAAATAGTACGCTAAAATTTCTGTGTTTCAGATCGTATAATACATAACCTACTAGTCATTCTCTGTTGTTCGTGAAAAATAAAAACAATTAACGATTTTACTACAACGAATCCAACTCTAGTCATAGGATTTTAACGATTTTACTCGCAATCTTGAAAGGCTTTGCTTGGATTAAGATTCTAGTAAAATTATAAATCCCCATATCATAGAATGTTAATCAGAATTTGATTACTGTGCTGTCTTGAGCAACATAAATTCTTGAACATTCTATATTATGTGTCGAATAATGCATGTTTATAGAAGCAAATGCAACGATTTCAAGAATTTTACTACCTGTTGCATTCCACTAATGAAGTCATGTGCATTTGCCAACTTTGCCGCAACAATAATTTCTGACTCGGTTGCACTTCCTCCCTTCCCACTGGCAATGTTGGCTCGGATTGTGTCGTTAAATAAGACTGGTTCTTGGCTCACAAGCCCCATTTGCTGCCTTAGCCATTTTAATTGAAACTTGTGTATCTCAATTCGATCAAGTGTGATATAACCAGAATCAGGATCATAAAATCTTTGAAGTAACGAGATCACAGTTGATTTCCCACTTCCACTCTCCCCAACTAGTGCAAGTACCTAAATCATTGGGCTAAAAGTTTTTATTGACAAAATATATACATATAGATTCATATGTTCGAAATATTTTACGACCACTGTTATATATATATATTCTAGATTTCACCTTGCCATTGTTGATTGCCAAGGAAAAGTCCTTCAAAATCTGTACACCAGGCCTGATTGGATAGCTAAAGTTGACATGTTCGAATTGAATTTCTCCATCGATATTTTCAAGAGTCATGCCTGACTCATCACTGGGGTCAATCTTGGATTTTCTCTCGAGAACGGCAAATATAGAGTTAGCTGCAATTTTTGCTTTGGTTGAATCTGGAGCGAGCCAGCTCGACGCAGAAATTGCAATCGACACCAGAGTTAGAGTGAAAAAGACCTGCAATTTTAGAAGTTCCGTTTATATGCAAAGAATCACAAGAAACAAAATGCATGCATAATAGACTTACACGGAAGATATCTGAACTGGTGGCTTTTCCATCTCGAACAAATCGGGCCCCTGCGTAAAAGCTGGTGGCATAGACCAAATACAAGAAGCATACAGATAAACCAAATCCTATTCCACTTGTCAATCCTTGTTTAATCCCATTTGTGGCCGGTCCTTCACATTTCTTCGTGTACATCTCTAAAACCCTCTCTTGGGCGCAGAACGAAGCAACCGTTCTTATATTACCGACAGCATCGTTAACTACTTGACTTGCTTCCTCATACATCAACTGCAACCGTTTAGATAAAACACAGATCAAACAGAATAAACCCATGTTTTTTAATTTGATTTATTGGTTGAGAAAATGTACCTTTGCATCTCTGCTGAACCCTTTGATGGAGTTCATTTGAGCATATCCATTGAGAAACAGAAGAGGTACCATTGCAAGGACGATAAATGCCAACTGCCAACATGCTTCAAAAGCTATAGCCAACCCAATTACTAATGCGGATGCATTTTCAACAACCAGTGCTAGAGCATCACCAACTAGAGCACGAATAAAAGCTGCATCGGTGGAGAGCCTTGCACCTATCACGCCGCTCGAGTTTTCAGGCTCATCGAACCAGCCTATCTCCATGTTAATCACCTTCTCAAAGCACATTAGTCTAATTCGCCGTACCAATTTATTCCCAGCAACGCCAAATAAATGTGTTTTTGATGGGTATGCAATTAAAGACACAACTCCAAGAATGACAAACATCATAGCCCAAAATTCTGAATCCTTTTTTAGTTTATGTGGCAATTCCAAGAAAGCTTTAATTACACCAGAAAGTATTAAGCCAAAGATCGGCATTATTGCCCCCACAATAATGGCAGATATGACCCCTACTATTAACACTGGTGCCTCGGCCTTGTTGAAATAAGCAAGGCGAAAAATTGAGACTTTTGCAAGTCCCTTAGATATTTCAGAAGAAACGGGACTTTCATTGATTAGTGCACTTTCCGAGACCCCCATTGAGGACCCCGAACTCAAAGAATGCATAGATGATATTCTTTGACTAGACTCTTTGCCAAAGCTTATTGTTATACTTATATCTGCCTTGTGTTCGTCGTCAATGTCTTCATTTGCTTGTTGCAAGTGTATGAGTTTAGAATACACCCCTTGAGGATACTTGAGTAGGTCGATGTGTGTGCCTGAAAGTTGAAATGAACATCAAGTTAAAATGTGTTGTCTGCAAAAATCCCAAAAGAAAGTCTTTTTTATTCTTGAGATGCTTTGGATATTCATCTTAACGATATTAGTATAACGGTTAGTCTTTGAAAGCATGATTTGAAATACCTTTTTCAACTATTTTTCCATTATGAAGGACTGCAGTCATATCGGCATTTCTAACAGTGCTCAGGCGATGTGCAACTATGACCGTTGTTCGTTCCACCATAATCTTTTCTAGAGCCTCTTGCACAATTCTCTCAGAGTGTGCATCTAGTGCGCTAGTTGCCTCGTCCAGAAGTAGAATTCTTGGGTTTTTCAGGATTGCTCTGGCTATGGCGACTCTTTGTTTTTGACCACCCGAAAGTTGAATCCCGTTTTCTCCAACCATAGTATCTAACCCCTGCATTATGCATAAACAACTTAAAGAAACTAGTTACTCAAGAAACAAATAGAGAATGTTTGGAGAATATACCATGGGGAGTTTATCAATAAAATCAATTGCATTTGCTAATTTTGCTGCTTCTCTGATATCTTCG
This sequence comes from Erythranthe guttata, assembly GCF_056151865.1. Classification (NCBI taxonomy): domain Eukaryota; kingdom Viridiplantae; phylum Streptophyta; class Magnoliopsida; order Lamiales; family Phrymaceae; genus Erythranthe; species Erythranthe guttata. Next base: position 14,514,257 of record NC_142534.1, read on the forward strand.
AGCGTTGCACCATCTTTTCCATATGCAATATTTTCCGTGATGCTGCCTGCGAAAAGAACGGGTTCTTGGCTAACAAGACCTATTTTCGATCTAATCCACTTGAGTTGAAATTCTCTAAGATCAATTCCATCAATTAAAACTACACCAGCGAGTGGATCGTAAAATCTTTCTATCAAACTAATCACAGTAGACTTCCCGCTACCACTTTGCCCAACCAAAGCAGCAGTGGTGCCGCTAGGAATAATAAGAGAAAATCCATCGAAGATATGCTCTTTTGGCCTTGCCGGATAGCTGAAACAAACATCTCTCAACTCTATATCTCCAATAATGTCATTCAATATCTTTCCTTTGGTATCATAAGCATCTATGGTTGGTTTTCTATTTATTGTCTCAAACATCTTAATCGCTGCTGCTTGACAAGCGGCAAATGAAGCCAGGGGAGGAGCCGCTTGACCCAGAGAACTGAAATTGACGATTTGCAAAATTATTAATCTCAATTCGGAATTCGGTTTTAGAAAGAAAAAGAAAAAAAAAACATTTTATAGGGCAATACAAGAACCACTTTAAAATGACATCTCTAAGAGAGACTTACGTAGCACCTATTATCACTGCAAGGAGTACGGTGATCACTTCACCTCCTGTATAGCCTTTGTGCAAGATCATATTTGCACCGAACCAAACAGCCAGAGCAAAACTGGAGAACATGATAAACAGGAGGGATCCTGTACCTACTCCAGAACTCAAGCATACATTTAAATCGGATTTATAAGAAGCATCAAGGAATTTCTTGTATTTAGCCACAGCTTGGTTCTCCCCGGTAAATGATGCAACCTTAACAAGGTTATTAAATCAGCATTGAGATCTGGTGTTTTCGATATATGGATTCAACATGGGATAAGTAAACTCACAGTTCTGATGGATCCAATTGTTTGTTGGAAAACATTTGCCGCATTAGAGTATGATTTTTCTGCTCGGGAAGCTATCTTGGAACTGAGGGAGTACATGACTCCACCGGATATAACAATCAACGGGATTGATGTCAACATGACTAATGTAAGATGCCACCCTTTCACAAAGGCAATCACAAAACCTCCTAGAAATGATGAAACCCCCTGCACAAAGTTTCCCACCTGCACCATCACACAGACAATAAGAAGGACAATGGACACTAAAATTAACGTCAGTAGAGTAAAAAAGAACCACCTTCTCCCCTATTGCATCTTGAATGAGAATGGTATCAGAAGACATCCTTTCAATTACTTCTCCAGTACTTACTTCCTGGTCAAAGTATGCGATATCCTGTCGCAGTATAGTTTGCAGATAAAGACTCCTAATTCTTGCAGACTGCCTCTCCCCAGTAGTTATCCAACAAGAAACCTCTAGAAAAAATCCGAAGTTTTATAAATTTAAGAAGAAAAAAAAAATCTTCTGAGAGAAAAATTATCGTTATGAGCACTTACGAAGAAATGCTGCGGCCCCGCATCCCAAAGCCAAGTAAACGAATTTAAGAGATACCTAAAGTCAGTGATAAAACTAAGTAAGAGAAAGATCATCTTTCAGTGCTTGTAAATATGCAATATACTTGAGAAATATATATTAAATATCCGACGTGATGCAGAAATAATTTTTTTACATGTCGCAATGATGCTTAAAGATAAAGAGAAGTTATAATCTTAATTAGCTGAATTGCAGTTTTCTTTTACACATACCTTAGACACCTCCGATAGAGGGTCGTCGCTCTTGGATATCCCGAAAACATCCGTTAACTCCCCTAAAATGAGGGACATTATGGGCTGTGACAGACCATTGCCAATAGCAGCAATTGTACCAATTGCCATCAGAATTTTGTCCCTAAAATCTGCAAACGAGAACAGCTTGTAAAACCGAACGGTCTTCATGGGCTCCTTTGCCTCAGCCTGGCTTTCTTTGTTCTCCACCATCTTTACAATCTTATTCCCTGTTCAACCATAGAGCAATATAAATTACACATCAGTTCGGAAATAATTTCCATTAATATTCAGCTTATGATATGAAAAATATCTTCAAATCTGACGATCATAATAATGAAAACTGAAGCATCGGCATAATGACTTAGTACCCAAAAAAAAACTGGCAAAGCAAATGAAGTCTTCCAAGAGACTCAAAGATTAAATGATATCTACACTGTGTCTTCAAACATAAACTGCCAAATCGGAAAAAAAAAAAAAAAAAAGAACAAAAAAAACAGAGTGGAAAGCATATCTAAAACAAGAATCTGAGGATAATAGCATCTAAAAATGTCAAACAAATATTTACAACAATCTTAATCTTTTGCAGCAACAGTTGAAATCACGTCTATGTAGTACGTATCATATTCAATATTGGATGACATCATAATTTTCTTCAAGCAAAACAAGCTCAGCTCTAAGTTTGTATTTTTTGGACGAAAGCATTTTAGCAAAGAACTTAATCCATAACCGCAAATCACCGTGCTTGTTCGGACAGATTCATTTGACAATGGATTTCAAATCCCTATCTCTTAAAACCGATTATTTTGAGTTATATGCTAGATTTGGAATCTGCTTTTTTGATGGAATCGTTCCAAATATTCTCTTCAAATTCAAATTCTCTCAGATAATTTCGAACAAAAATCACATGCACGCAAATCCCAATAGAGGTATGTATACTTGTAAAATCAAGTGAAATTTTGTTGGACAAAGGTTCATCGACACCTTCATCATCATCAATAATCGCAAATGCCAAACAATGCTTTATGCAAATCAAAAATAAACAAAAGGAATCAAAGCAAACAGAGGAAAGAGATTAGGGTATTACCAGATTCCTATTTCGGAGATTGTTCGACAGAGTGCGAGTAATAAATTCCATAGAGGAGCTGCATTTAAACACTGAACAATCCAACACGTTTTACTGCAACGAGGGAATATAATATAGAACACGAGGAACGATCTTCAAACAAGCAATCTCTCTCGAACGATCTTCAAACAAGCAACTAACAGAGAATATCTGAAAGAGCTGACTACAGATCATTTTCACTAATATTTTAGTGATTTTGAAGTAGAATCAAATCTTCCAGGAACAATTTTTTATTTTTTTTTTCCCGTTATTTTGGTAAATGTGATGCGCTCTCTCTCTCCCTTCTCCCGCCCGTTCGCACGTCTACTGTGAGAGTTCTTAATTATTTATTTTTTAGTTCACCAGGTTTTTAAATTATTTTTTATTTGAATTTTAATATAATAAAAGGTAAATTACACCTACACCTCGTGCATCATGCCAAAATAACTTTAAGGTTCCTGTAGTATTAGTAATTACTTTCACACTCCTGAAACAATTACCGGAGCCAAAATTTCATTGACGAAAAATTATAAATTTTATATAAAATAATAGGGTAAATTACACCCACACCTCTGAGGTATGCTAAATAACTTTAAGATCCCTGTAGTATCGATAGAGTTGTAACGGACAATAAGTTTTTTTAAGAAGTGATGGCAACAAAGAGGAGCTAGCTCATTCTGCAATTGTTTTTGGGTCAACTCCTAAAATGAACGCCATTATTGAAAAACTCAACAATCCAACACGTTGAATTTCTGCGATGGGGGAATATAATATAGAACACGAGGAACGATCTTCAAACAAGACTGACTACAAATTATTTTCACTATTTTTTTTCAGTGATTCTGAAGTAGAATCAAATCTTCGTGATTCTGCCATCTCCTAGGAACAATTTTTTTATTATTATTTTGGTAGAATGTGATGCACGCCTCTCCTCTCTCTCTCTCTCTTTTCTAACTCTCCTCTTATCTCGCCGGTTCGCACGTCTACTGTCAGGGTCCATTTGGATGGAGGGATTTGATTTGGGGAATGGATTTGAAATGACTCCAATTTTGGAGTCATTTGAAATCCATCACTATTACTCCAAAATCAACTAAAAAGGAGGGGTGGGGATTTGAAATCCATCTCCAAATCCCTCAATCCAAACAAGTCCCGAGGGATTTGTTATTATGGATTTGAAATCCCTCCCCCAAATCCCTCCATCCAAATGCACCATGAGTTCTTAATTATTTATTTAAGGTAAATTACACTTACACCCCTAAGGTATGATAAAATAATTTTAAAGTCTCTATAGTATCGGTAATTTCAATTACTCCTGAAACATTGTTAGAAATTCTAACGGAATAATAAATTTGATAAGTGATAGAGACAACATAGAGCTAGGGGGTGACACGGCTCCCCCAACATTTCTTAAATCATTATTATACTATATAAAATTTATAAATTTTAATTTATGGTAACATTAACGACCAGTGGCGGAGCCACCCTTTGGCAAGGGTGGGCTCCAGCCCACTCTCATTATTTAAAAATTTATACTATATATTACATCTATATATAATTAGCCCCCCAAATAGTTTAATTTAGCCCACCCAAGTAATTTAGTTTAGCTTATCTATCAAAAAATTTATGTTATATTAGTTGAAGTTTATAATTTGTGGTTATTTTATGCTATTTTATGTTAATGAATATAAAAAAAATCGGGGGCGCTGCCCCCGAACCCCCGTCAATGTTAAGCTCACCCACCCAAGTAATTTAGTATAGCTTTTATGAGTTTAAGTTTATAAATTTGTACTTATTTTGTGCTATATTTTTATGTGAATGAATCAAAAAAAAAAAATCGGGGGCGCTGCCCCCGAACCCCCGTTAATGTTAAGCCCACCCTGTCTCAAACTCCTGGCTCCGCCACTGTTAACGACCCTGCGGAAAACAAATATAGTGCATATAAGTCTCAGGACATGTTGGCTCCGGTAATTGTTTAAGGGACGTAGTTGTAATTACAAATGTCACAAGGACATTAAAGTTATTTTAGCATACCTTAGGGGTATAGGTGTAATTTACCATTTAAAAAAATATTTTTTTGGACAAATTACGGCCACTCTTTGAAGTAAGGTATAATTACGAATGAATCTTTATTGCTTGCATAATTACAACCACCTTTCAACTATGTATTATCTTACACGTCCACCCTTACAATATCAAATTTACCTAGGGGTGTTCATCCAGTTGATAAACCGATCGAATCGAACCGAACGAAAATTCATACATGCCGATTACCGAACCGTTATTTCAGTGTGGTATTCAGTTTTATTTTATTTTATTTTTTATATATATATATATATATATATATATATATATATATGAGTACTTGAACTAAAATTAATTTAAAAAAATCAAAAAAAAATATTTTTAATAAAATTTTGGTAATTCGGTTATTTATCGAACCAAACGCAAAACGGTATGAAATTTTGGCGTACTGCAATTTCTGTACTATTTTCCAAATGAACGCCTATAAATTTATCAACTGGAGAGATTTTTTCGTAAGATACTATATATATAGTTGAGGGGTGCTTGTAATTATGTAAACATGAAGGATTTTTTCGTAATTTACCCTTATCTCACGGGTGATCGTAATTTGTCCTATTTTTTTGGCCCGATAATTTTTTTTGCAGACGCAAAAGTTATGGTGAATAATTAGTAATACAGAAAACCAAGATTTGTTCGACCCTACACCCGGTGAAAAACACCGGGTGAGTCTTCTGCTGCCACGTGTCTTTTTTTTATATTTTATAATAGATTCCCCGCTAGGGTTTACCTTTAGGGGTTTTAGAATAATAAAAAAAAAGAACACGTGGCAGCAGAAGACCCACCCAGTGTTTTTCACCGGGTGTAGGATCGAAGGAACCGAAAACCAAGATGTATTTTTCTTGGTATTACAATATATTTTTAAGATACTCTTTCAACTTTTGATATTAACACATTTCAGCCATTCACAAGCAACTAATTAGTTAAGAACATATTGTTAAAAATTTAAGGGCAAATTGCACTTCGCCCCTTCAAAAAAAGCCATTTTGCTCTTTCCCTCCTCAAAATAGAAAGAATGAGACTGTCCCCTTTAAAATATATAACTCGGCGCACTATATCTCAGATGTGTATATCCTGGCTAATTCTCACCGGATTTCAGTAATGAGGAATGGTAATTTTGTCTTTTAAGACTATAAATGTCATTTGACCATATTCCACTCCGTATTACCATTGGGACGGACTCTCTTTTCTCTCCCAAATCGAATCACCCAAAAAAACCTAGGTTCTTCTTTTCTTCCAAATCAAGTAAATCGACGGGCAACAACCATATGTTCTCCATCGATGGTTCAAAGGATTCCTCAAAGGTAACAATTTATTCCATAATTTTATCTGTTCCTATGAAAAAAAACATTGCACAATCCTTAACAAATCGAAGTTGGATACCATTGTTCGGTCTCTGCGTTCCTTGCCGTAATTCCCAACTCATCGTCTATGAAGAACATAGAACATTTTACGTCGAATTTAGAAGAGAATTTCGTCAAATTTGCAAGAGAGTTTCACCCGTTTGGGAAGTGAATAATGTGTCATTGGGAACACTTAGTAACTCAGTATTGAAAACGGGATTTCAAAGCGGAAAATACACATTTGCGGCAAAATGCACCGAGTTATATATTTTGAAGGGGGACAGTCTCATTTTTCTATTTTGTGGGGTAAAGTGCAAAATTAGAAATTTACAGGGGGTGATGGAAAATTTGCCCTTTAATTAATTTGCATTATTAAGAACAAAATGCATTTTACCCCTATAAATTTTCCAAATTTGCACTTTCCACCCTAAAAAATAAAATAAAAACGAGACAACTCCCCTTTTAAATAATGTCCCCGTTGCACTTAGCAAAAAAATTAATTTTTCGTGGATAATGTGCAATATTGTAACAATTTAAATGGACAAACGTACAACAACAGTAACATTTAAAGGGGCAACGTGCAACAAATATACTATTTTAAGGGGTAATGTGCAGCAAAAACACTGAATTATGGTTAATAACCCATTGGCTATCAATTTAACATGCAACAAAAATAACATTTTAAAAGGGCACACTCACTTTTGTTAATTTTGAGGGGGTAAAGTGAGAAAATTGGAAATTTACAGGGGTTGAAGTGCAATTTTTCACTTATTATAATTTGACTCATTTTAAGTTTATATAATTTTTAATCTGTAGGTATCCGATAATAGTTGTATGATTATTATTTAAGAATATGCTCGTATGTATTTTAAATTTTGACATACTATTTAAGTTCGATCTTTTCGTCGATATCGGACATTTGATCCGCGTAAACATAGTTTTATAACTCAACCAATATTCACTTCTGTAGAGGATGTTGTTTCACAAGAATACAGAAAAGAATAAGAAACTATATACTGAAAAAAAAAAAAAAAAAAAAACCAACATTGATCAAATTTGGCTGAATTCCACTTTGCACCCTTGAAACATACCATTTTGGCATTTTGCACCCTCGAAAAATAATAATAGCACTTTGCACCCTCAAAACACAATAAATCATTCACAATGCACCCTCAATTGAATAATAAAGGCAATTTCATTTTCCATTGGTGTTTTTCTTTTTGGGGTACAAAATAAAAAAAAATGTTATTTTCTTGAACCTCAAACATAATTTCGAGTGGACAAAGTGCGAAAAAATAAAAATTACACCGGATTATTTAAAAAATCTACATTTTCTTACAAAAGAAAAATAAAAAATAAAATTTTATCACTAAATTATTCGATTGATAGATCTTTTATGTAACTGTTTGAAAATATTAGGTGAAAATAATTGGAAGAAAATATAATTTTCAGATAACTTGATAACGGAATAGCGGAATGATTTTTTTTTCGTAAAATATTTTATTATGATAAAAAATATAATTTTTAAATATGTTGATGAAATGTATTTTTATTTTTGAACTTTATAGTTTCAGAATGATTTATGAATAAAAAAAATATTTAACATTTGGCATCCTAAAAAAATATCACTAAAAATATTAAATTTATATTTTTTAGCTTTAAAAATTCATTTGGGGTGCATTATGCATGATTTATTGTATTTCGAGGGTGCAAAGTGCTATTAATTTATTTCGAGGGTGCAAAGTGCCAAAATGGTATATTTCAAGGGTGCAAAGTGGAATTAAGCCATCAAATTGGGTGTCTGATAAGTGTTCGTTTTGCACGATTTTTGCTTATCAAATCCTCGAGTTTTGGTCTTCGTTCGTCCGAGTTTCGGCTTTATTTGTATATATTATTGTGTTTCTTGTTTTATTTATATTTCAGGGTTTTATTAGATATTTTTGCCGAGTTAAGGCCATTTGAAAGCAAAACCGAATTTTCAAGCCAATTTTGGGGCCAAGAAGACCCAGATCGCGATCTTGGGGTTGTCACAGAACGAAAATGGATCAAGACCCAGATCGTAATCTGACATTCTGGATCGCGATCTGGGGGTGTTTACAGTGCTGAAATGTTGAAGATCCAGATCGCGATCCAGCAATCCGTATCGCGATCTGGGGGGTCTACAGTGCTGAAATATTGAAGACCCTGATCGCGATACACATTTTTGAATCGCGATCTGGCATGGCGATGGGCAGTTCCCCGAGGCCGCCAGATCGCGATCCAAGCAACCCAGATCGCGATCTGGGCACGCCTTTTGAGAAAGATATTTTGTTTTGCAAAGCTTCTTGAGGAAGCTTTGCATTTCACTATAAATAGAAAGGCCCTTTCATTCTTCATTTCTTCTTAGACTTTTTACGGTTTTCGACAGTTCTTCGCGGGAATCATCAACGGGGTTTCGACTTGGGTTTTTCTTACGCAATTTCTTTACGTTTTGTTCTTCATTTCCTTTGTACATTCTTTTGACATTATGTTTGTTATGAACTAAGAACATTTTCTTCTAGGGTAATGAAGCCTTGTACATATTGATTTCGATCGTCATTTCTGTTATCTATTTGTCGTGTTTCGATTTCGTTTATGTTTTCCTGTATTAAATGCTTCTGATTGTTTGATCAGCTCTCGGATTGATATTAAATTGGAATGAACTCGAGAGAGGATTTCTTGTTTGAAGTTAGGAAAACATAGCTCGGGATGTGGAAACGGAGACGTGATGCACTTCGGGTAGCCCTTAAGGACTTGACCTAAATGCTCTCTTACTGAACGGAGACGTCGGACCTATGGGTAGACTCTAACTACACTGGAGACGGGGGTTAGAGTACATTAGCGTCTGGGTTAACGAATAGGAATGTGATTTTAGATAACGGATTTGTAGATCGTTGTTGATTATACATAGGTGCATTTGGCCCTAGAAATCCCTTTTAAATCGAAGTCCCCGCGTTGAGTTGTCGTTACTTTATTTACGTATATTCTATATTTGCATGTTTACGATCTTGCATGCTTTTAAATTAGGGTTTCTCATTATTCCAAATATTTACAATCGGCTAGATAATATAACGATAATATAATTACACTACTCAGCATGTGAATCTACAAGGTCCCTGTGGATCGATATCCGGAACCACTGTTCTGCAAAATGGCGATACCGTATACTTGCGGTAATTTATACGTGAGAAAAACGCGTATCAGTGTCCAATAAAATGATTTAAGACAAAGCTGCAGTGAGAAGAGTAGAAACCATCTTCGAGATTGATGAGTGTGTGGTGATTCCCTTTCTCCACTATGCTTCCGTTTTTAAAGACGGCAATTACGTCTGCTCCTCTGATTGTTGACAGCCTATGTGCAACAACGATTGTTGTCCTATTCAGCATTACTTTGTCGAGTGCTTCTTGTACTATTTTCTCCGATTCTGAATCCAATGCACTTGTGGCCTCGTCTAATAGTAATATTTTGGGGCTCTTCACAATCGCTCTTGCAATTGCCACTCTCTGCTTTTGCCCACCCGAAAGCTGGACCCCACTCTCCCCCACTATCGTGTCATACCCCTGCCATGCATGGCAGTACAATCATACAATTCATTAATTTTCGAATAATGTATGTCAAATATAGAAGCAAATGCAGATCTAAAAAAAACAAAAAAAAAAAAAAAAAAAAGAAAATTCACCTGTTGTAGTTCACTAATGAATTCGTGTGCGTTTGCCAACTTTGCTGCAGCTATTATTTCTACCTCGGTTGCGCTTTCTCCTCCCTTTCCATTGGCAATGTTGGCTCGGATTGTGTCGTTGAACAAGATTGGCTCTTGGCTCACAAGCCCCGTTTGCTGCCTTAGCCATTTTAATTGGAACGTGTGTATCTCAATTCCATCAAGTGTTATTTGACCTGAATCGGGGTCGTAAAACCTTTGCAGCAATGAGATTACAGTCGATTTCCCACTCCCACTCTCCCCAACCAGTGCAACTACCTGAATTAATTAAGTTAAATATTTTAAATTAAAATATTTTAAATTAAAATGATATGCGTTAAATTTTCTACTACAGGATGTACGACGTTGTCACCTTGCCGCTGTTGATTGCCAAGGAAAGATGCTTCAAGATCTGTACGCCTGGCCTAGTCGGATAGCTAAAGTTGACATGCCTTATTTCAATTTCTCCGTTAACGTTTTCAAGAGTCATGCCTGACTCATCACTAGGGTTAATTCTAGATTTCTTATCAAGAACGGCAAATACAGAGTTAGCTGCAGCTTTTGCTTTTGTTGAATCCGGAGCGAGCCAGCTCGATGTAGAAATTGCGATCGACACCAGGGTCGGGAGCAAAAAAAACCTGCAGTTTTACAAGTTTTTTTTTTTTTTTATATGCACATATAAAAAAAAATGAATGCAGAATAGACTTACGCGAAAGATATCTGAAGTGGTGGTTTTTCCATCCTGAACAAATCGGGCGCCTGCATAAAAGCTGGTGGCGTAGACCAAATATCCGGTACCTAGTCCACTACTCAAGCCTACCTTTACATCGGATTTGTAAGAAGCAGTAAGAAATTTCTTGTAGTTAGACACAGCTTGCTTCTCCCCAAGTAAACGATGCAACCTTAACACAATCAAGATCACGGCATATGCTTTAAACTTAGCCTCGAGATCAGATATTAGCAGCTTATGGATTCAACGTGGAATAAGTAAAAACTCACAGTTCTGATGGATCCAATAGTTTGTTGAACAACATTGGCGGCATTAGTGTATGCTTTTTCTGCTTGGAAAGCCATCTTTGATCTGATGACATACATAACTCCACCAGATAAAAAACAATCATCGTGATCGATGTCAACAAGACTAACGTAAGAAGCCAAAAAGGCAATCACAAAACCTCCAAGAAACGATGTAGCCATCTGCACAAAGTTTCCCACCTGCACCATTGCACGGACGATAAGAAAAAGACAACGCATAATAAACTTTTAAAATCAATACAGATAAAACAGAACCACCTTCTCTCCAATGGCATCTTGAATGAGAATGGTGTCAGACGACATCCTTTCGATTACTTCTCCGGTACTCACTTCTTGGTCAAAATATGCAATCTCTTGTCGCAGTATAGTTTTCAGATAAAGACTCCTAACTCTTGCAGCCTGCCTCTGTCCAGTAATCATCCAACAAGCAACCTCTACAAAAACGAGAAGTTGTTTCGTAATTTTAGGATATGCCGTATAACTTCGAGAGAAAAAAAAAAGATGATCTTAATCGTACTTACGAAGAAATGCTGCTGCCCCGCACCCCAAAGCCAAATAAACGAATTTAAGACATACCTAATATTTATGATAAAACTAAGTAAGTGATAGATACATCAGCAATAAATTGAGCAATATGCATTCATGTGTCAAAGTGTGATGCAGAAACAATTTGTTTACATGTTCTTTTTTTTTTTTTTTTTTTTTACGTACCTTAGACACCTGTAATACAGTCCCGTTGGTTTGCACTACCGCGAAAACATCTATTAATTCACCCAAAATGAAGGTCATGAGGGGCTGTGACAAACCATTACCCATAGCAGCAATTGTACCTATTGTCATCAGAATTTTGTCCCTAAAATCTGCAAACGAGAACAGCTTGTAAAACCGAACGGTCTTATGCAATTGTACCTTTTCCTCAGCCTGGCTTTCTTTTATTCCAGAGGAACTCGGGGGTTCTGTTTCCAGGTTATATCCATATAGCACTAGAGCGTTACACATCTGTTCGAAGAATTTCAATCAACGTGCAGCTGTGGGCACAATGCTTAGAAAAAACCCAAAAAATAAAAAAAGTTGATGCAGTGGGCAGAACGAACGACCGGGTACCAAAAGACCGAAAGATTAAATGATATCTAAACTGTTTCATCGAACATATACTGCAAAGTTGGACGAAAAATAAGCGCAAATTCATAGTTGAAACACGAATTTTAAGCTAGCATTATCTAAAAATGTCGAGAAGATTCGGAAATTTACCCCAACGTAGACAGTGCTTCCAATAGCCCAAAAAATCGAAACAATCTTAAACTTGTATCATTGAATAATCATAATCTGCTTCAAGCAAAACAAGCTAAGCTCTGTGATTGTATTTTTTGGATGGAAATATTTGAGCTAAGGATTTCCAATTCACTAACTAACTCTTACTTTGAATCCCATTCTATATGGAGTCAATTTGAAATCTTTCCCCAAATTCTAAAATCAAATCAAATCAAATCAAATTTCCTTCAATCGAACTCAAATGCTCACTGAGGTTATTTTTCCTACAATTTTTTCTAGCACAAACCACACCCATGCAAATTCCAATAGATATATATCAACTATCAAACACCATCTTCGAGAGAGAGAGAGAGAGAGAGAGAGAGAGAGAGAGAGAGAGAGAGAGAGAGAGAGAGATTTTACCAGTTCTCCAATTTGGGAGAGAATGTTCAGGAAAACTCAAAACGCCATTATTAACCGACACTGAATTTTCCAACACGTCCAGTTGAAGTTTTGCCATGGGAATATAATATACAACACGAGGAAGGAACCATTTTTAAATCTATATATAATATATAAAAAGAGGATCTATGCCCTCAATGATTGACATGTGGCAAATGATGATGTCATTTATCAAAATTGTTTAGTTGGAGTTCAATTGATGAGGTGGATTCTTCAATTGGTGAGATGTCAATTTTATTTTGGTATGTATTTAAGTTATTTCCTTTCTAACATTTATACACTCATTTAAACAATTACCACATGTATATATATTATTTCCAAAGTTAATATTTTATAAATTCGAAATAAAAAAATCTTATTTTTATTTTCAGTATTTTAAAATACATTTATTGAAAAAATTCATGATACTCAATTTTTTTATGAATATTTTTTTAATATTAAAATATTAAAATAAAGGAATACATTTTTTTTTCAATATTTTGGAATCTTCGAATATCCATTCAATAAAAAAAATGGGATATTTGTATAAAATGAATATATTAATAAATTAATATATATTTCATAATTTTTTTATTTAAATATATACATTTAATATATATAAAAACTAATATATATATATATATATATATATATATATATATATATATATATATATATATATATATATATATATTTTAATTTTAATTAATAATTCAAATTAATATACTAATAAATTAATTTATCAATATACATGGAAATAATTATATATAAACTATATCATTGATTGATATAGATTATATCAATCATATTAATTTAGATTTATTTTATTTTATTTTGCAAATGTAGTATATTTATGGACTTGGATTTGTTTAATATATTATGAAATTTATATTTTTATTACTATAATACGAAAAAAGAAAAAAATATTAAGAAAAATAGTATGTATATTCCATATATTTTGATTTTTATGAAAATTTGGATATGCATTTATTATCTAAATCATTTATATATACATATCTATATATACATATATATAATTAATAGCATATCTATTATATATTGATAACTTATGGAAATAATATTACCATAATCAATTTTAATTTATGTAAAGTTTGACTTTCAATTATTAATTATTAATAAGTTATTTGAATTTGCATCAAATAAAATCAATCACCGGATTTGTTGTCAATCATGCCTATTTTTTATTTTCTGAAATCAATTTACATTTATTTTAATTATGTCCAATTATGGTGAAATATATATGTATACATGTTTTAGTATATATGCATTTATATATACATTAACTAATATAAACAATGTATGATTTCCTTAAAATTATTGTATTTACTTATTTAGTGTGTGTAAATTAAGTAGAAATACCCCAAATCTTAAATTTTAACTCATTCATCTCTCTCTTCATCTACATATTTTGTTATAATCATGCTAAACTAAGGTCCTCATCTAAAACTCTTTTTTTTTTCCGTTTGTTTTGTAAATTCATAATGCAATTAGTATTTATCGATGTGTTCGCTTGAAACATTTATTTGTCGTTGAATATTTATGATGTTATTCATTTATTATGTATGTGTACATATAACAATCTAACTTATGTTTGTTTTGTTGTTTTTTATTGTTTTTGCAGATCCATGGATATCATCGTTTGTGTTGTACGCGGCGACATTAGCAAGAGAGAAGCCCTGCGACGTTGTATAGCACGCATAAATATGATCCGTGTATATTTTAAGCATGGATTTAGAAAAAAAAAATATTTATGCATTTCCATCTTTTGATTATACGTGAGATGATTGTAAACTTGGTTTCGATGAAAAAGAAATTGAGATTAATGAACTTGATTGAGCATGTAATAGATTATTTAGCGTTTACATATTTTTGTAACAATATTAATTTTTGTGTCCATTAATAATGCTTATTTTTATCTATTTTGTTCATATGTACATACATTATGAAACATCCAAGTCCATAAATATACTATATTTACAAAAGGAAATAAAATAAATCCAAATTTATATGATTGATATAATTTTTATCAATCAATGATATAGTTTATATATAATTATTTCAATGTATATTGATAAATTAATTTATTAATATATTAATTTGAATTATTAATTAATATATTAATTAAAATTAGAAAATATATATATATATATATATATATATATATATATATATATATATATATATATATATATATATATATATATATATATATATATATATATATATATATATATATATATATATATATATATATATATATATATATAATACCCACATATTTTTTCTAGATCAAATAAAATATTTAAAGATACCCACATATTTTCTCGATACCCGTTATATATTGATAGCTGTATTTCCAGATTTTTGTTTCATAATTTGCTATTTACTTTCTATTATCCGTGTCAATCTTCTTTTTTTTTTTCCTTTAGCAATTTCCTTTTGCTATTTAATTTGTGTTTAAGTATATAAATCGTAAACTTATTTTTATTGTTTATCATATACTGAGAATAATAATTAGAGACAAAAAGAAATTAATAATGGATATTAATTGATATGATTCTATATAGAGTTTAAATGGAAACTATATTTTTGACAAGTAGTAGTACCTACATTTGACACATATTTTATGTATCTTCTTTTAATTTGTTTCAAATAATAATAATTTCATTCAACTAACAGTAAACAAATAATCACTAATTTCATTATGCGGCAAAATTACTAAATTTAAACGTTTAATTTATAATTATGTCAACATTACTTATGTATGAGTATTATTTTTAGTATCAGTATCAATATCAGTATCAGTATCAGTATCGGTATCAGTATCAGGTGCAGTATCACTATCAGTATCAGTATTAGTATTTGTATTAATATTAGTATTAGTATTAGTATTACTATCCATATCAATATCAATATTAGTATTAATATTAATAACACTATCAGTATCACTATGAGTATGAGTATGAGTATGGGTATGAGTATTAGTATGAATATGAGTATGAGTATGGGTATGAATATCAATATCAATATTATTATCCTTACTATTATTATCATTATTCGTATTATTATTAGTATTAAAAGTCATATTAGCATTAACATTAGCATTAACATTAGCGTTAGTATTAGTATTAGTATTAGTATTAGTATTAGCATTAGTATTAGTATTAGTATTAGTATTAGTATTAGTATTAGTATTAGTATTAGTATTAGTATTAGTATTAGAATTAGTATTAGTATTAGTATTAGTATTAGTATTAGTATAAGTATTAATATTTGTATTTGTATGATATTAGTATCAGTATCAGTATCAGTATCAGTATCAGTATCAGTATCAGTATTAGTATCAGTATTAGTATCAGTATCAGTATCAGTATCAGTATTAGTATCAATATCAGTATTAGTATTAATATCAGTATCATTATCAGTATTAGTATCATTATCAATAACAACACCAGTATGAGTATGAGTATGAATATGAATATCAGTATCAGTATCAATATCAGTATCAGTATCAGTATCAGTATCAATATCAGTATCAGTATAAGTATTGGTATAAATATTAATATTAGTATTATTATTGGTATTAGTATTAATAATAGTATTAGTAAGATTGTTAGTATCAGTTCGGTATCGATATCGGTATCAATATCAATATGTGTATATGTATCAGTATGTATATTAATATTAGTATCAATATTAATATCAATATTAATATGAGTAGTAGTATCAATATTAATATCAGTATTATTATTTTTATTATTATCATTATTAGTATTGGTATTAGTATTAATAATAGTATTGGTATCAGTATCGTTATCGGTATCGGTATCAATATGTGTATGTGTATGTGTATCAGTATGTGTATTAATATTAGTATCAATATTAATATCAGTAGCAGTATCAATATCAATATCAGTATTATTATCATTATTATTATCATTATTAGTATTATTATTAGTATTCAAATTCATATTTGTCTTGGCGTATTAGCATTAACATTAGCATTAGTCTTAATATTAGTATTAGTATGAGTATTGGCTAGTATTATTATTAGTATTCAAATTCATATTTGTCTTGGCGTATTAGCATTAACATTAGCATTAGTCTTAATATTAGTATTATTATGAGTATTAGTATTGGCGTATTAGTTTAAACATTAAATATTCGTATTAGAATTGGTGTATTATTATTAATAGTAGTCTTGATTTTTTTATTTTTTTGAGTAAATTCAAGTCCATCAAGGGGAAGTAGGGGAGGGGGGACTCGAACCCTAGACCTTTACCCTATTGGTAAATGCTAGGTAATGAGGGTTGGTTAATAGTAGTGTTGATATTAATATTAGTATTAGACTATTAGTATTAATCATCGTATTAATATTAGGATTAGTATTAATATTAGTATTATTAGTGTTGATTTTAGTATTGATATTAGTATTGGTATTAGTATTATCAATGTTGGTTTTAGTATTAGTATTAGTAGTTGTTGTTAGTGTAATATTAGTGTCAATATTAATGTGACATAGGGAATTGTACGCCGCAATGTCCAGAGTTAAAAGTAGATTTGAGATAGAGATATTCATCAACTCAAAATTGGGCGATATAACTAACTTTACGAGCAATGTTGTGTGCACAAAAGATTTCAGCGAATATGAAGTTAAATCACAAACAAATGTATATTTTGATTCAATAAAACATTCTTTTTTTGGTATTATTTACATGTATGTCAACTGTTCAAAGTTTTCGTTCGTTTTATTTTATTCAAAATAATTTTAAAAAAAAATTGATCTCGTGCATCGCACGGGTGAATTACTAGTTAATATATATAGAATAACAGAAAGGGTTGACTACAGATCATTTTCACCATCTTCCGGTTCTCTCACTTTCTCCCGCCGGTTCACATAAATTGGTTTATTCAAACCATAGGGCGGAAATTGGGAAAAGTCAATCGGATTAAAAAAAATCGATTTTAGCCAATGAACACATCTAAATTTACCAATTAAAAGGGTTTTTTTTTTTTAAGACAATACATAATTGTGGGTGGTTTTAATTATGCAAACAATAGGGGTTTTGTTTTCGTAATTTGACCTTTGCTCAAGGATAACTGTAATTTGCCATTTACAATTATGATATTTCGTTTATTTAGATAACCAAAAATTTCGAATTTTCAGCATTCTGTCGATTTCGATTTTATTTAATCTAATTTTTGAAATTTTGATTTTCGATCTGAACGGAATTGGGATTAATTTCTCATTTTCAAAAAAAAAAGATGATTTTGTTTTTTCTTTTTTTCGAAAGTGGTAACTCTAATCTGATCGGTCCGATTTTCACTCTTATTCAATCCTAGGCCCCGCGGTGAATTTCACCAAATGTAATCTTAGTATTGTGTCAACTATCAATTTCACATACGAGACACGGGGCATGTATATGTATGTGATTGTGTGTAGATCAGTGGTTTACTTGGTGCATCTCCCGATACGTAGGATCTATATTTTTAAACTCTCGAATTAACATCAACAAGCCTCAAATCAAGCCTGGTGGAAATCAAAATATCGATTCCGTCGAATGGGAAAAAAAAAGGTGTTCATCAAGAATTATTTAGGTTTAATATTACATGCATCACCAAAAGACGTGAAAGTAGCAAAATACGTGTGTGCACCATATATATATATATATATATATATATATATATATATATATATATATATATATATATATATATATATATATATATATATATATATATATATATACACACACACGCGCGTATTATTTAACTGAAGAGGTATTTTTTGTATGCCAAGGTTTTAACAAATATCATATTAACCCCAATTTAAATGGAATTCAGATATTGGAAAATACCTTTCTCAATGGCGCTTGGAATTTTTTGTGAGATTTGTGTTTTTCGTCATCTTCCTTGCTTTTGCGCTTTTTAATCCTTGGATCATCTTAATTAGTCAATCAAACAAACCAAAAATTCATATAAATAAACCATAAGTATATTCATACAATAACTTAGAGACAGTCAGTAAAGCCAATGCCGATTTCAACGGACACCAGCGAAGCAGATGAACCAACAAAGGAGAACACAAAAGTATTTGGGCTAAAGAGAATTAATTAATAGTAAACAAGAGCAAGGGGATTCCATCTATGCACTTCAATTTTTATCTATGCTCGTTTCACTCTTCATTTCTTCCTTTAGGGCTTCATTATTACACTTCCATTGAAGCACCATACCAGAA
Source organism: Erythranthe guttata (assembly GCF_056151865.1). Taxonomy (NCBI): domain Eukaryota; kingdom Viridiplantae; phylum Streptophyta; class Magnoliopsida; order Lamiales; family Phrymaceae; genus Erythranthe; species Erythranthe guttata. The sequence goes on from NC_142534.1 coordinate 14,533,212, forward strand.
AACTCCATAATTCTGATTCAGAAAACCTAATTTAGATTCAAACACCGAAGAATTCTTCAAAGAATTTTGAAAATTTAATTAGATATCCTTAATTTAATTTTGAGGAAAAAAACCTAGTTTACGAACTTTTAGCCAAAACCTTAACATTAGATTTCAGAATTAGAGAGAAGAAAAATGACAGCGGTGTAGATGTAGAGGCTCAAAAACTCCAGTTTACGCACTTCTAACCAAAATTCTAACATTCGATTGCAGATTGGGAGAGAGAAAAAAAATGACAGATGAGCAGAGGTAGAGAGGCTAGAGTTAGAGATTAACAACAAAATTACCTTACTTGAATCGATTGAGAGGCTAGTGGTGACGGAGGCGGCGGAAGGCTGGCGGTGGTGGCGGAGGCGACATGCGAAACGCTGGCGGAGGTGGCGGAGGCGACAAGCGAAACGAGAGAGGGAGTGGAAGGAAAATGGCGAGAGAAAAATAACAACAGACGGATGCAAAATAATACTCCCTCCTTCCCTCAATAGTTGTCACTTTTGTTAGTTGCACACATATTAAGAAACTCAATAAATATGCATAGATAGTAGCAAAAAGTATAGTAAATCACTAAAATGCCCATGCCATTAATTGATTTTAAAATAATTATATTTCAATTAATTATGAGTGAGAAAGGGCAAAATTGAAAAAATTGCAATTAATTATTCATTGGAATAGTGAAATGACAAATAATTTGAAATATGAAAAATTGGCCAAAGTGACAAATATTAAGGGAAGGAGGGAGTAGATGAGAAAAATAACATTGAATTGCTAAATGACAAAAGATTTAATTGTAAAAGATTTATAATTAAATTTATATTTAATTATAAATTATTTGGTTTTGTGACAAAAGTAATTTTGTCACAATAAAAATGAATGTGACGAAATTACTTTGTCATAAAACAGCTAAATGTTATCACTAAAACGGGTGCACCAATCGTTGGAATGAGTCAGATATTTCTTTTCAAGACGAATTTATAATGTTGTCACATAAGACGAACTTAATGTGACGAAAACAATTTTGTCTCATAAAACATTACTTTATGAGACGACATCTGATTTCGTCATATAAACTTGTTATTGATGTGACGAATTTTACTTTCGTCACAATAAATTGTCACAAAAAGTACATTTTTTTGTAGTGATATATATATATATACACGCGCGTATAAAATGATCATACATGTATATGTATGTACTATGTACATGTATTATTATTAATTAGTATTTCAAGTTAAGAAAAATAGGAATGGTCCTAAATTAATTCACATAATTTACGTAAATTAATTCACATAAATCACATCATTAATATCACATAAATTAATTCACATAATTTCATGTAATCACCACATTTCGAATAATCTACCAATTAAATTATTCACGTAAGTCACATTATTAGATTCACGTAATTCACATCATTAATATCACGTAATAATATCACCTAAGGATTATCGAGTTAGGAATATTAATTTCGGATTTTAGAGTTTTGGAAATGTGGGGTGTTACATCAATTTCCCCATTAATGATTTCAAGAGTCGGACCTGACTCATCACTAGGGTCAATCTTGTATTTCCTATCAAGAACGGCAAATACAGAGTTTGCCGCGGAGACTCGTCTTCCATTATGAAGGACTGCAATCATATTATCATTTCTAACGGTGCTAAGGAGATGTGCAAGTCGAATGTGGAGCGAGCCAGCTCGTTGTAGAAATTGCAATGGACATTAGGGTTAGAAGATAAAAGATATGCACTTATATTAGATTTTTATTTACTGTACAGAACGTCAACTGCAACCATTTAGTTTTTGGTGCGCCTAAAGTGGAAAGTTGTATTTAGTTTATCTTATCGGAACGGTGTCATCTTCCATTATGAAGGAATGTTGCGCATTTATAATGTCATCCAACACCGTTCCTTTGATACCATAAGCATCTATGGTTGGTTTCCTATTTATTGTCTCAAACATCTTGTATAGAAAATAGTTATTTCCTATTTATACTAGGCCACTTTCTCAATGGATAGTAGAGATCTGTTTGATCTAATGACTAGGAGTTTTCACTATCTACCAAGGGAGGATTCTAGAAAGTTTTCTAGAAGGCGGCGACTATATGCAATCGCAAAATTTACTACCAAATTAAGTTTTATACTAAATTAAGTGTAAAAAGACTATGATGACCTTAGTAAAATATAAACAAAACAAAACCTAATTCTATCAATTACTCTTCCAAGACCAATTTTTTTTTTAAAAAAAGGAAAAAAAAATGAAAACACAATTGAAAAACGGGAGGGAAGAAAGAAGAGGACCACTTGCAGATTCGCCGCCGCACCGTTGCCATCGCCGATGAAGTCGACCACCGCCTTGTAAAGTTTCGACACACTGATGTCGAATTTTTCACTAAATTTTGACAATTGTTGTCGATTATTTGCACTTTTTTCGACATTTGTGTATCGATATTTTGTTCAAAATTTGACATCAATGTGTTGATATTTAGCAGTTAAAACGACATGCTGGCGTCGATTTTTTCAGAAACTGGAAAATTCGACTCTATAATGTCATTTTTATGACTAAATATCGACTTGTAAACGTCGAATTTTTATCTGTGGGAAATTATTTTCGAAAAACGAGAAAAACGATCACAAAGTTTAAAAAAGTACAATATTTCTTATCCCATTGTGTTCTTCGACCTTAGAATCATCCATATTGATGTTTTGTGTGTCCATAATGTCCTCATTTGCAAGTTTTAGTAAGATTTGAGGGTTTTGCTTGATGCGGGTTGATGCGGGTTTTTGGAGAAAATGTGTAGAATGAGTGTAAAGAATAAGAGGTTGGGTTTTGTTGGTGAAGAAGAATGGTCATTTTTCATATATTTTTTATTTTTTATTTTTTATTTTTTGGTCTTGCAATAGCAATTATGCCTTTTTTGAATTAATAATATCAAAATTAATATTGGGGTTATATTTGTAATTTTTAGTCTTGCTCTTAGCAAATTTATCTATATTTTGCTCCAAAAGGCGAAATCCCTCGCCCCCAGGGCCCCCATCCCTTGGCCCGACAAGGATTGATGGAGGAATGTAAATCATGGTAACTCAACGGCCCGTTAAGGTAGCGGACCCGGACCTGGTGCCCACAAGGAACCAATCTCATTGGGTCTTACATGAAGTAAGGTCTTGCCCTTCGAAATTTTGAGATTGCAAATAGGTGCAGCGTTTCTAGAATCCTCTAAAAATCTTTACAAAGCCTATTTATATTTGGGCCTAATCCTATTTGGGTTAAATCTTGGACTCCTTAACCTGCCCAACCCAAAACTGGCAGGCCGTAACACACGCTACCCTACTATAGTGTCATATCCCTGCCATGCATGAGTTAGAATCGCTACTTTAAAGCATACTCAGAAAGGAACTGTAAAATTGTAATCGTAGGATCAATACACTTTTATATAGTTAGTTGTTCGCTGATGTTTGTCAATTACGGTTGTTTTAAGAAAAGTAAAAACAATTGAGTTTGTTAAAACGAATCTGGTTCTGGTCCATATCTAGCATAGGATTTTGAAGGCTTTTACTCGCACTATTGAAGGATCATTTGCATGGATTAAGGCTCTGCTAAAATCATGTACCTAGTCCACTACTCAAGCCTACATTTACATCGGATTTATAAGAGGCAGTAAGGAATTTTTTGTATTTTGCCACAACTTGCTTCTCCCCGATAAATGATGCAACCTTAATCAATGTTTCTAAATCAGCATTGAGATCTGGTGTTTAATCAGTAAAAGAGCATCTTTCAGTGCTCGAAAATATTTCCTTTATATGTGAAATATGATGTGATGCAGAAATATTTCCTTTACATGTACCAATGATGTTTAATGGATAAAGAGAAGTTATAAATCTTCATTAGCTGAATTGCAGTTTCTTACATATTTAGAATCATGTTCACTGTTCAACAATCAAGCACTATATCAGTTACACATATGTTCCGACAATGTACATCAATGTGCAGCGATAGCAAAAATGAAATGTCTCCGATCTGATAAAAAATATTGAAGCAGTGGGAAGTCTCACTTAGGACCACTAAACTTGGTAAAACAATGAAATCTTTCAATAGTCTTAAAGATTAAATGAAATCTAAACTCTAACATTGGCAAAATATACTAAGATTCAGATTTTACCAGTTTCCTATTCCGAATATCGATTGTTCAATGAAAACGAGAAAAAGGCAAACATAGAGAAGAAAGTCTATTTACAAGTTCTAACACCAAGTTGGATACAGAAAGCACTTTTCTTTAGGCAATTATATCAAAAACTGAAGTTTTCTAAACCCCCAACTTCCTTTGAAGTTTGTAACCGGAATCGAATATACACCACGACGAACATGCTAATCGGCGTTCTGATTCATGCACCCACCCTACACCTATTTTTCCCTTTTGCACCATTGAATTAACATGCTACTCATTTTCCGGTAGAATTTTGCGTGGTCATCGATCTATCATCCACGGTGAAATTGCCAAATTCACTCGATTCTTCAAAAAAATGACGGTTTTTCCTTCCATATCTCCGCCACATCCGCGCCTCTGGTAGTCCACCACCCGTCGGCGTCGATGCCGCCACGGAATGCCTCGATCCTCTGTGACAAATTTTATCGAACATTTTGCATGCGCAAGTTAAACTGGTATATTTTTATGCGTTTTCCCATTTCAGCAAAGAAATTCCCAATGATCGGATGAAACAAATCAATTTCCGTTGGCGGCAATGGCGGTAAGTTGCGAGCTTCTTCTTCGCTAGCAAAAATTTCCGAAAAAACCTTGTCATAATTCTTCAAAAGAACTGCGTCTGCGTGAATGAACGAATTTTACCGTTGGAACATTGTGAGGAGTGAGGACTTGCCTATTTTAATGGCACAAAGTGCAAATATTTTTAAATTAAGGGTGCAAAGTGCAAAAGTGGTGTAGTATTTGGACCATGTGTTAGGTGTATATTTTACACTCAATGTATACTTTCTTACGAGGATTTTTGTATACTTTTATTGATTTAATGATGCTTAATGAGTGGTTTATTGTATTTTAGGTACAAATTGAAGAATTGGAAAAGTATGGTGTCAAAACTGCAATTTTAGAGAAAATATGGGCCAAAAGTGAAATAATAAAAAATATGCTGAAAATTGGCTGAAAACAGGCCCGCGCGGCCGTGCCAAAATAAGCCTATTTTTGGCACGGCCGTTCCAACTGCAGAAGTTGGGCAGAAGGTTTCGGCGATTTTCGTGCGGCCGTGTGAGATTTTGACTGATTTTCGCGCGGCCGCGCCAACACACGCCGGAGACAATTTTGGACTTTTAATCATACAAGGAAACCTAAAATCATCTACCAAGTTGGGGCATCTATTTAAGAGCAAACCAAACACGAATCAAAGGGACTTTGGAACACAATCTTGGAGGAAGAGGAGAGCGAGGAACGAAGATCAACGAAGACTCAAGCATAGTTTTTCTTATTTCTTTTATTAATTCTATTTTATTTATCATAAGAATTACGAGTAGCTAAGTTTTTAATCTAGGATTTTATTTGAACCCTAAGTGGGGATGGTGAACCCGTTTTCTTGAGATTATGCAATTATGATTTTATGATTATTTCTTCTACTTGTTATGATTGTTAGTGCATGAACTTGATCAATTTATGTGCTTTATCTGTGATTATTGGGATTGACTCGACAAAGCTATTTTGATAATTAGACGGTAAGTATAAGAACCTTCGAGTAGTTTTCACCGGATGAGTGTGTCAATTGCATGTGGTGTCGTAGACATACAGATATCACCTTAGGTAGCCATTTACGAGACTTGTTAGTTAATGCTTTATTCATAATTTGTTTGCATAGACATATAGTGAACCGTTTATGAATAATAGACTCATAATACACGCGACAGCTGGTTATGAGTAAATTAGTGTCTCGGATTAATAATCATGAATCATATATTTCATAATTGAGGGGTTTTGGGTGAGCAATTCTTGCATAGGGGGAAGATAAAATCCTAGGTCAGTTTTTATTGATATTTTCTCGTGTTTATTTGCTTTCATAATTAGTTTAATTATTTAGTTGAGTAAATTTGACAACTTTGCGTAGGCTGGATAAAAATCATAATTGTTAGAATTTGGTACTTAGGATTAGATAATTTGAGTATTCCCTGTGGGATCGACATCCGACTCTCACGAGTCCACTTTTACTACTTGTTTGCGATACGTGCACTTGCGTGTTAGGTATTTAGCCCCAACACCATGGAGGGTGAGGTGGACAATACCGTTGACTACCGATCAGTTCTCTAATTCTTCTTAAAATTATTGGTAGTTTTTTTTTTTTTTTTTTTTTTTTTTTTTTTTTTTTACAACCAGCCCTGAGGTATGGTTAAATTACAAAAAAAACCCTTCATGTTAGGATAACTACAACTATCCTTCAACTATGAATTTTCTTACACGTCCACCCTTATAGTGTCAAATTCAACATAATCTTCTAGATTCAGTGAAATATTCTCTACTTTATATTCATTTTGTGCAAAAATACAGTTTCCGATGCACCACAATCTGATATATATACAAGACAAAAAACACATCTTATGATCATCTTGCTTCAAAATGTAGAGCTCGAATGTGATAAAACAGGTACAAAATTGAGAATATTCTATTTAATCTAGAAGATTCCACTAAATTTGACACCGCAAAGGTGGACGTATAAGAGATTTATAGCTGAGGATGGTGATTGTAATTACCAAAGTATGAAGGATTTTTTCATATTTTTTACCATATCTCATATGTCGTTGTAATTTACCTTTTTTTTTTAATAAGTAAATTGAAGTATAGCCTAATCTTTCAACCTATAATATTAACGGATTATTTGATCATCTTATCTATTATATTATGTATTTGTGACAGGTAGTCAAGTTATGCGAATCGAACTTTTGTAAACTCAAACTCAAATATAACCCGGTTGCACGACCAAAATCTCAAATTTACATATCAGTGGACTTTTTAGGATCGGTTATGAGCTAAAATTGGTCTCATAACAATACTATATCTTAGGGAGAAATAGTTACAAATTACTTAAATACATCAACATATAAATTTCATGAATCTATTCCCTAGAATAAAATGTAATATAACATTTAATTTAAAAGGTGAAGTCGTAGAAATTATATCATAACTATCTAAACATAGTAAATGTTATATGAATGGTCAAAGAAATTCTAATATTTTTACAAATCATAAACATTTGAAATGATTCATGTAATCTAGAAATATAAGTATTTTTATTAGACTTAATTCGAGTTGAGCCAAAATGACCTAACACTCGGACTTATAAAAACTTCTCGAACTTAATAGAATAACTCAAACTCGGCTAAACTTCTCGAACTTAATAGAATAACTCAAACTCAGTTGTATTCTGATATGTGCTAAGATTAGAAATGACCTAAGTGGTTATTTGGTTGAATAGTAGGCTACAAGTCAATATAGTTTGTTCATTAGTGATAATTGCCTGTTTACTTATTTATTCATTATCTTAGTGGGTTAAATTATTCATTACAAACATTAGAAATAGAGTAATTAAGATTTAAGACGTAGTATGGGAGGGCAATGATATTTTTATGGTGTATCTCTAATGTTACTGAGGGATAATTCAATGATGCCTAGACAATCTTAAATTAAGTGAGCTCGTGTCAATTGACCCAAGTTTGAATTTCCTTGTCAACGGTCGCTAAGTCGAGCTCCTAGTGTAGTTTACGTCTATCGTATGGTTTACAAGCTATTGTACGAGAGTGTATGTTCACCCGGTGCATCTGTATGGTTGGCTGTTGTTCCTTCATTACCAAAAAAAAAATGCCTAGAATCGTATCAAATTACGAATTAAACTAGGCTCAACTAAAAAAAAAAAAAAAAAAAAAAAAAACAGAAAAATAAAATCGAGCTTTGAATAATCTTAGGCAATATTTGCTCATTTTATTTGGTTAAAATAAAATTCTTAGGATAGTTTTGTTTCATTAGAAATAAATAAAACTAAAATTACATATTACAAATTCTTCTTTGAAAATTGTTCTTTGTTTACAAACATTACATCCCTGTCAAGAAATATACCGTGTGTGTGTGTGTGTGTGTGTGTGTGTGTATATATATATATATCCTAATCCAACGAGTGTTTGACAATTTACAAAGCTGCAGTCAAGTGAATTCTTACTAGAGAAGAGTAGAAACCATCTTGCACATTGATGAGTGTGTGGTGATTCCCTTTCTCCACAATGCTTCCGTTTTTAAAAACGGCAATTACGTCTGCTCCTCTGATTGTAGACAGCCTATGTGCAACAACGATAGTTGTCCTATCCAGCATTACTTTGTCGAGTGCTTCCTGTACTATTTTCTCTGACTCAGAATCCAATGCGCTTGTGGCCTCGTCTAATAGTAATATTTTGGGGGTCTTCACAATGGCTCGTGCAATTGCGACTCTCTGCTTTTGTCCACCCGAAAGCTGTATCCCACGTTCCCCTACTATTGTGTCATAGCCCTGCCATAAAATCATAGGATTTTCGAATAATGTAAAAATTTGAACATCTTAAGCAACAAAAGAATAGATCATTAAGCTATCTCGACAGGATCAAATCTAAACAACAGGGATATAAGTCGTTCCATAGACTCGATGACAACTTTTTCAATCCAAATGTTTGTGTAAACACTAACGGAAAATTAAAACCACGTGCAATTCAACTCTAGCAAAAATGATCTATGATGGAAAAACTTGTCATACTTGTATGAATGGCATGATTAACCTTTGGTATTGAAAAAATTGCATGGATCTTTAACTCGAGTTCATTAATCAAACATCGTCATATTCTTCCAAGGACTCTAATACCGAAGAATATTCGTCTATAACAAACATATGCAATTGAATGAGATAAGTAATAAAATGAGTAAAATAAAACATATAAACAAGAATAAGTACAAATTGTAATCTATATGTATAATATTATTAACTTACGGATTGTTTTATGTACGTATTGTGTCGTATCAATTTATTATACTATATATGATAAGTAAAAATGATGGCATTTTAACACAAGATCCGATGAATGTGTTATGAGAGCCCAACATGCCCGCCTCTAGTTGATACAAGTAAATGCGGGAGATTTTAAGAATTTTATAACCTGTTGTAGTCCACTAATGAAATTATGTGCATTTGCCAACTTTGCTGCAGCTATAATTTCTGCCTCGGTTGCACTTCCTCCTCCCTTTCCGATGGCAATGTTGGCTCGGATTGTGTCGTTGAACAAGATTGGCTCTTGGCTCACAAGCCCCATTTGCTGCCTTAGCCATTTTAATTGGAACTTGTGTATCTCAATTCCATCAAGTGTTATTTGACCTGAATCGGGGTCGTAAAATCTCTGAAGTAATGAGATAACAGTTGATTTCCCACTTCCACTCTCCCCAACTAGTGCAAGAACCTAAATCATTGGACTAAAAGTTTGTATTGACAAAATATATATATATAGATTCATATGTTCGAAATATTTTATGAGCACTGGTATATATATATATTCTAGCTAGTTTTCACCTTGCCATTGTTGATTGCCAAGGAAAGATCCTTCAAAATCTGTACACCAGGCCTTGTTGGATAGCTAAAGTTGACATGTTCGAGTTGAATTTCTCCATTAACATTTTCTAAAGTCGTGCCGGACTCATCACTAGGATCGATCTTGGATTTCCTATCGAGAATGGCAAATACAGAGGCAGCTGCAATTTTCGCTTTGCTTGAATCCGGAGCTAGCGAGCTCGATGCAGAAATTGCAATCGCCACCATAGCTAGAGCATAAAATACCTGCATTTTTTATATTAGTTTTCACTGGGTACAAAAAAGCACAAGAAAAGTGAATGCATGCCGGACAGAGCAGATATATACTTACACGGAATAACTCCGAAACGGTAATCTTTCCATCCTGAACAAGTCGGGCTCCCGCATAAAAGCTGGTGGCATACACCAAATACAAGAAGGATGTGGATAAACCGAATCCTACTCCACTTATCAGTCCTTGTTTCGTCCCATTTGTGGCCGGTCCTTCACATTTCTTCTTGTATATCTCTAAAATCCTCTCTTGGGCACAAAAAGAAGAGACGGTTCTGATATTACCGACAGCATCATTAACCACTTGACTCGCTTCCTCATACATCAACTGCAACCGTTAGATGATCAAATATAAATACAATCGTCAACATGCGATTATTTTAAGGTTTATTAGTTTAGAAAATTGTACCTTTGCATCTCTGCTGAACCCTTTGATGGATTTCATTTGTGCATATCCATTGAGAAATAGAAGAGGAAGCATTGCAAGTATGATAAGTGCCAACTGCCAACTTGCTTCAAAGGCTATTGCCAACCCAACTACTGCGGAGGATGTTTCTTGAACAAGCTGTCCTAAAGCATCTCCAACGAGTGCACGAATCATAGCTGCGTCAGAAGAGAGCCTCGTACCTATTACGCCACTCGAGTTTTCGGGCTCGTCAAACCAGCCTATCTCCATGTTAACCACCTTCTCGAAACACATCAGTCTGATTCTCCGTATCAACTTATTCCCAGCAATACCAAATAAATGCGTCTTTGATGGGTTTGAAATTAACGACACCACTCCGAGAATGACAAGCATCAAAGACCAAAATTCTGATTCCTTCTTTAATTTGTGTGGCAACTCATAGAAAGATTTAATTACACCAGAAAATAATAAGCCGAAAACGGGCAGTATTGCCCCAGCAATAATGGCAAATATAGTTCCTACTATTAACACCGGTGCCTCAGCCTTGTTAAGACGAGCAAGGCGATAAATCGAGACTTCCGGATGCCCTTTTGATGTTTCAGGAGCGTCGACATTTTCAATGGCAAGTGCAGATTTTGAGACCGGCATTGAGTGACTACTGATACTATGTAACGAACCCGAACTCAGAGAACGCGTAGATGATATTATTTGACTAGAGACTCTGCCGAAGTTCATTGTTGTATTTTGTTTGTTGTCAACGTCTTCATTTGTTTCCTGCGAGTGTATGAGGTTCGAATACACCCCTTGATTATCCTTCAGTAGTTCGAAGTGTGTGCCTGAAAGTTGAATACATAACCAATACTGAGTCTTTAATATTCTTGAGCAGATTCGTGTGAAGGACACTAGTTGATAGAATACATTTGAATTATTATACCTTTTTCGACTATTTTTCCACGGTGAAGGACTGCAATCATATTAGCATTTCTAATCGTGCTCAGGCGATGTGCAACTATGACCGTCGTTCTGTTCACCATTACCTTTTCCAGAGCCTCTTGCACGATTCTCTCAGAGTCTGCATCTAGTGCACTAGTTGCCTCATCTAAAAGTAGAATTCTTGGGGTTTTCACGATTGCTCTGGCTAAGGCGACTCTTTGTTTCTGACCGCCCGAAAGTTGGATGCCGTTTTCTCCAACCATAGTATCTAACCCCTGGAATTAACACATAAACAGTGTAAAGAAACGGGTCGACAAAGAAAAGGAAAATGTTTAAAAATATACCTTGGGAAGTTTATCAATAAAATCAGCTGCATTTGCTAATTTTGCTGCCTCTCTGATATCTTCGAGAGTAGCAGCGTCTTTTCCGTATGCAAGATTATCCATGATGCTGCCTGCGAAAAGAACAGGTTCCTGGCTAACTAGACCTATTTTTGATCTAATCCACTTGAGCTGAAATTTTCTAAGATCAATTCCATCAATTAAAACTTCACCAGCGAGCGGATCATAAAATCTTTCAAGTAAACTAATCACTGTAGATTTTCCACTCCCACTTTGTCCCACCAAAGCTGCAGTGGTGCCGCTAGGAATAATTAGAGAAAACCCATCGAAGATTTGTTCTTTTGGCCTCGACGGATAGCTGAAACTAACATCTCTCAACTCTATATCTCCGATAATGTCATCCAAAATCTCTCCTTTGGTATCATAAGAATCTATGGTTGGTTTTCTATTTATTGTCGCAAACATCTTGTATGCTGCTGTTTGGCCAGCGGCAAATGCACTCAGGGGTGGAGCTGCTTGTCCCAGAGAACTGAAATTAACGATATGCTAAATTATCGACGTCAACTTGGTTATTAAAACACATACGCCACACATTTTAAAGGGAAATACAAGTAACAAGAACCATTTTAAAATGAGATATCTCTAAGTGCGACTTACGTGGCACCTATTACCACTGCAAGGAGCACAGTAAACACTTCACCTCCTGTATAACCTTTATGCAAGATCATTTTTGCACCGAACCAAACAGCCAAACCGTAAGTGGAGAACAAGATAAACATGAGCGATCCGGCACCTAGTCCAGTACTCAAGCCTACCTTTACATCGGATTTATAAGAAGCAGTAAGAAATTTTTTGTAGTTAGACACAGCTTGCTTCTCCCCGGTAAATGATGCAACCTTAACACAAATCAACAACACAGCATGTTTTTGCATCAGCCTTGAGATTTGATATTCGCAATCTACGGATTCAAAATGGGGTGTATAAACTCACAGTTCTTATTGATCCAATTGTTTGTTGGACAACATTGGCAGCATTGCCGTACGCCTTTTCTGCTTCGAAAGCTGTCTTGGATCTAAGAACGTGCATTATCCCAGCGGAAATAACGATCAATGGGATTGATGTCAACAAGACTAATGTAAGAAGCCACCCTTTCACAAAGGCAATTATAAATCCTCCTAAAAACGCTGAAACCACCTGAACAAACTTTCCCACCTGCACACGAGACGGAAGATGAGAATCACAATGCATAGTAACAATAATAACATCAACGAGTCGAAAAGGACCACCTTCTCCCCAATGGCATCTTGAATGAGAATCGTGTCATTAGACATCCTTCCAATTACTTCTCCAGTGCTTACTTCCTGGTCAAAGTACGCGATTTCTTGTCGCAGTATCGTTTCCAGATAAAGACTCCTTACCCTTGCAGACTGCCTTTCGCCCGTAATCATCCAAAAAGCAACCTCTAGAAAAAACAGAAGTTGTACTATAGTTTCAAAATAGGGAAAATAAATTGAGGGAAAAAAATTATTGTTAATAGCACTTACGAAGAAAAGCTGCTGCCCCGCATCCCAAAGCCAAGTAAACGAATTTCAGAGATACCTAAATTTTATGATAAAGCTAAGTAAGTAAAATGGCATCTTTCAGTGCTTGAAACTAATTCTGCAATAAATTGAGCAATATATATATATATATATCACAAGTGACAAATTTTAACGCAGAAACAATTTCTTTTACATGTTCCGATGATGTTTAATGGATAAAGAGAAGTTCTAAAATCTCAATTATCTAAATTTTTCGTCTTCTTTTACATACCTTAGACACGACTGATACAACGTCGTTGCTTCCAGCTTCTCCGAAAACATCGATCAACTCCCCGAAAAGGAGTGACATGAGCGGTTGCGACAAACCATTACCAATAGCAGCAATTGTACCTATTATCATCAGAAATTTGTCCCTCGAATCTGCAAACGAGAACAGCTTGTAAAATCGGACGGTGTTTTGCTTCTCTTTTTCCTCGGCAGGGCTTTCTTTTACTCCGGAGGTTGTCCCCGATTCTGTTTCCATCTTAATTTTTAACGTGGAAACCCTGACTTGTATCACCCGTATTTACATTGTATTCCCTGTTCAACCATCAAACACACTATAACAATTACACATCTTTTCGGAAAATTTCCATCAATATGCAGCTTATGTTATGAAAATTATCTCCCAGTCTTATAGTGGGCAGAAATGACTTAGTTTGACTAAAATTGGTAAAGCAGCGAAATCTTCCGAAGAGTCTCAAATGATATCTTAAGTCTAAACTGTTCGATCGAACATACACTGCGAAATTGGACCCCCGAAAAAAAAAAATGCAAACTCATAGCTAAAAACAAGATTGTGAGGGTACCAATATCTAAAAATGTCACCAATATAAGACGTGCTTCACCAATAGCCGAGAAAATCGAAACAATCTTAAACTTTTACCGTTGCAGTTGAGATCAGTCTATATATCATAGTCAATAGTAAATGAAATAATAAATAATTAATCGACCTTTTTTCTGGATTGATATCCAATTCGATAGTGAATTCCACATCATTATCTCTGAATTCGAACTAATTTCGGAGTTATTACGGTGGAGTTTGAATCTATTCTATATCGAATGTGGTCATAAAATGAAATTTCCTTCAATCAAATGCAAATGATGTCTTCCATTTCTTTTCTAGCAAAAATAAAAAAATCACATGCAAAAAAAAAAATGCTTCATTAATCATTATCAACAATCACAAATGCCAAAAAAATGCTTCTGAAAATCGAAAAACAACAACAAAAGGAAATCAAGCAAACAGATAATAAAGAGAGATTCCGAATTTACCGATTTCCTTCGGAGATTGTTCATCGGAGAAAGGGGGAAAACGCAACAAGAAAAAAATAGGATTTTCCCAGCAATATTTCAACTTGCGTGCAGGAGCTGCATTCCGGCGGAGGTTCTTCTCCAAAATGAATGCCATTATTGAAAACTGAAGTTCCCCCAACACGCTAACCGTCCGTTGAATTGTGCGACGGGGGAATATAATATACAACACTAGCAACGATCTTAAATTTATAATTATAACATACGCCATAAACAGTTGACTACAGATCATTCTCACCTATTTTTTTTATTCTGATTTTTTGAAGTGGAGGTCAATCTTCTGGATTCTGCCATCTTCTACTAACATTTCCTTTTTATTTCCATAAATTAATAGCCTTGTTTAATTAATAATATTTTTTTTTTGCCTCCGACTAAAAACTTATTAAATTATTAGTTTGATAATTTAATATTTTATTAAATTAATAAAAGTTATTAGTTCCGACTGATGTATTAATTATATATATATATATATATATATATATATATATATATATATATATATATATATATATATATATATATATATATATATATATATAAACAATATTAATTTGAATAATTAAGTTCGAGTGAAATAAATGTTCGTTAGATATGACTGAACCCAATAAAAATTATGTCAAATTACGGCTACCACATGAATTAAGATTGAAAAAAAATAAAAAATACAACCACTCTTTAATTATATATTATTTTTACGAGAAAAAACCCTTCATCAAGTAGGTAAATTCGTGACTATAAGAATAGATGTGCAAAACAGTACTTAGTTGATAGTTGGTCGTAATTATCCAAATAAGAATGATTTTTTTCGTAATTTAACTGTAACTGGAGTGACCGTAATTTGCCCCAAAAAGTATATATTTGTCATTTTATTTGTTTTCTAACATAAAAAGTATTATATTATTATAGTGGAGCAATATTAAAAAAAAAAAACAGGTTTTAATTAATTGTGACATATATAAATTGATTAGTTGGAACTTTGATAGAATAGTATGGCTTAGTAATATATTTGTTTGATAAGATTTGTATATACACGAGCCTGAAATAATTAAATATTAGTATTTAATTTAATTAGTAGCACCTTTTTTTTCAATATTAATTTTGTAAGTGCGACCAAAAAAATAAATGATATTTTTATTATTAAAAATATCATTTAATCATATGTTTGCTAATTAAAGGATTTTACTGACAAATTTCAATAATACCATAATTTATAAATTCAATATAAAATCTAATTGAATATCTTACTAACTAATTAATTAATTAGTAATTAGTTAGTAAAATTAATACGGTCTAATCAAATCCAAAGAAAATGGGCCATCCAAGTTTGTTTGGGCTGAGTACAATTTACACACAAACATTAGCCCAAAAAATCAAGGGTTTAATGCAGTAGGGGTACTCCGTAATTTCAAAGCAAAGGAAGGACATTTCTCGTAAATAAGCAAACTATATAAGCCTCGCCAATGAAGAGAATTAGGGTTTCTTCTCAGTCGCCCATTTAAGCTTTTGCAGGGAAAGAGAGATTGTTCTTGCGACAAAACCAAAACAGCAACAATGGTGGAGAAGGGTAGCAAAGCCAGGAAGGAGGAGGTCGTCACCAGGGAGTACACCATCAATCTCCACAAACGCCTTCACGGCTGGTACTTTCTCTCTCTACCCCTCTCTCTCTCTCTCTCTACAAATCTGTATTCGCGCGTTCCTCTAGTGTTAGATCTTCAATAATTTTTCATTTCGTTTTTTCGCCGGGCGATTTAAAGCCCTAGATTTGGTGTATATGACTGATTTTGTAGTGGTGTTCGTTTTTCAATGTTTCAATCCCCTGAAAATAGTTGAGGATTTTTATGTTAATCATTTTTCTGCGACATGAAATGGGATTGAGCACTGTGTTAATTAATTAACTGCTTAAACATGTTTTCGATGTCGAAGATTGCTTGGAGAAGGGCGTTTGATTGAATTGATTGTATTCATGAGCAAAAGTAGCTTCTAAAATGAAATTGAAGTGTGTTAGAAAACCTATCTTGAAGCTATGAAATTGGAGTCTTTTTTTTAATTTCAGTTATTTTTTATTAATATCAAATCGATATCTCCGTTTTTAGTTTTCGTTTTTGCCTTCATTGACTTTGTATGCTGGAGTTCCGTACTTGGTGTTCTTACTGATATATCCGATTTACGTTTACTTGTCATTTATGTATTTGTGCTCTGTATCTCATCACTCGTGGCCTGTTTATTTGTTCAGTCCGATTAACTTCTCGTTACTATATGAAAAATGTTATTTACCACAATGCCACCAGCTCTTGGATTCACAGATTATTTTCGCCATTTCTGTTCATGGTTAGCTTTGATGCTTTTCTAGCTCTCTCGATAAATGCAATTTAGCTTTCTATGATCTGCTTAATTTTTTCGCCTATTACAAATGTTTTACGGAATTTGGGTTGGGATTTCATTATCTTAATCATGTCATGTATGTGCTTCAACGTATTAATTAAACCAAATCACGTGTACGATTGTAGCACCTTCAAGAAGAAGGCTCCAAATGCGATCAAGGAAATCAGAAAGTTCGCCAAGAAGGCAATGGGGACCACAGACGTCAGAGTTGACGTGAAGCTGAACAAGCACATATGGAGCCGCGGAATCCGAAGCGTGCCGAGAAGGATCCGCGTCCGAATTGCGAGAAAGAGGAACGACGATGAAGATGCTAAGGAGGAGCTTTACTCTTTGGTGACCGTCGCAGAAACTCCCGACGGTGGTTTGAAGGGTTTGGGCACCCAAGTCATTGATGAGGAAGAATGAATTTTTTTCGGTTTCCTAAATTCATTTTTGCTATGCCTCAGGTTTTATTATTGTCTTTGGAGATTTTGAAGGATTGTTATGTGACTGGATGCAATTTTTCTTTTTTGAGACATAAATCTTTTATTAGTATTTACATTATATTACTTCTAGAATGGTATGTTTAAATTGTTTGTTTTGATATTGCTGCTCTTTAATTGATATGTGATGATTTGTGATAATTGATATATATTAATGTACACCGGGGGTAGAAATTATAATTAAAAGGGTTTTAATTATACAATTCTGAAACAAGTTTATCTCATTTCAAATTCTTAATTTTTAATTTTTCAATTTAATTTATGTTTTTGTTCCAGCAATTCCAATCTTTTACTCAGGTAAATTATGAAAACCCCTTGAATTTGGCCTACATTATGAAAGAACATCCCCAATTTATCCGCAATTATCAAAATTTCCCCATATTTTTTCTGGTCTTTAAACTGACCTCGTGCTAAAAACTACCCTGCGATGGATAACGGCTAACTGCAGTACTAAAAAGTTGTTAAAGTGTTACTTAAGAAGAATAAAGATTCTGTGAGATCCCTCTAAGAGTAGTTTTTGTCTTTACAAAATAAGCATAAAGAGATGACACGTCTGCAGGGGTATAATCGGTATTTTGAATATCTATGGACTCAAAAAGATTATTATGTGACGGAAACAAATATATGGGGGATTTTAGTAATTACGGATAAATGGGGGTATCTTTGGCAATTTGGCCTAAGTTCTGGGTCTTTTGTAATTTACCTTTTTTTTTTTTTAATTCCAATTCTGGATTTGTTTTTGAAATATATTGAAACGAAATGGAAATTAATTCCGGTTTCGATCTGATCCAGTATGTACACACACACACACAAAAAGCAAATTCAAATTGCTCAGAAAAAATCTATTTCCCGCGTTGACGAAAGAGTAGCGAACACACTCCCATTTTGCTTCAGTTTATGAGCTCTGAGTTCTGAGTTCCGAGTTTCCGACGCCGATTAGGGTTTTTGTAATCAATCTCTCGCAGCAGCTTTCTCTCCCGGCAATCTCTGGTAAGCACATCCAACTGTATTCATATCTTTCCATTCCTCCCGGCGAATTCAGAATTAGGTTTTTTGATTATAAACAGTTGTTCGATTTCTCTCAGCATTAGCGTGTATCAAGTTGATTAATTGCATAGTATTATGGGCATCCGATTCGATTCACTTTTCTGGGCTAATTAATTCAAATTGGTGTTTTTTTTTTGTCCTTGGTGATAATCTGATTAATGAATTCACATTCATACTATTTAATTTGGAATTTACCCAACTTTATCTTGTTGGTGCTGCCGCATAGCATCTTGCACTGTGTGAAAATAGTTTAAAAATATAATATTTAATTTATTGGGGTTGAGTATTCATAATATCATGTGCCAATCTATGTTTTGGTTGCGTTTGTCGTTCGGAAAACTAACTGAATCTTTCAGTTCACATATGTACTTATAGGGTTTGGTTTTAGATTAGCAGAACAGTTCTGCTTGTGGGCAGAACATTAATATATGCAGTGAAAAAAGGGAGGAGGCTGAAAAATATACTACTTATGGTGCCTTTGTATCAATTGCGGTAATACGTTAAATAAGACGAGATGCATAAAGAATTGATCGATATTGGTGGAAGATTTGTAAGAATCTGAGATTAAATTCGTTAGATAATTAGTCAAAACATTTACGTCTTTTAGCGCTTACGGCTTCTATGTACCGTTTCATTCGATTTGGTTTAGCAGAGTCTTGGTGATAAGTTTATTAAGTCGTTCTCAAGTGATACTGTTTGTGACCGGATTCAATGCTTTGAAATCTAAGTATTTATTTTGAATATAAAACCCTGTCCTAATGCAATTGAAGTTTATTTCTAGAGTTCTTTTTTTCTTTTTTTTTTGGATTTGATGGCTCTGGTGTGAGGATGAAACTGGTTCAATCTGGTGAATCGAATCGAATCGATTCGTTTTAGAAATCACATCTTTTTCAGCATTAGCATATTATTATTACAATTTCAAAATTTTTGCTACATTATCTTTTGGTTTTTTGTTCTCAGCTTGATAACTCTCTGTTCTTTGATGATCAAGAAAAAACATATGCAATAATCATGCAACTCATCTTTGTAGTTTTTCGAGTGCAGGTACACACGTCGTTTTCACTCTTATCAACTTTGTAAGAGATGGAAAGCAATTTACAAAAGTCTCCTAAGCTGGGGCATCCTGCCGATACTTCTGATGCAAAATATGTGTCTGGGCTCAGCACGATTCTGGTTGCAACTATACAAGAAGCTAAAGACAGGATATCTCAGATAGAGTACATATTTTGCAGTCAACTCTTTCCCAATTTTCAGACGAATTTCCAAAGCTTGCAGAAAATACTTTCCGAAGCAAGAGAAGCTGCCGAATCTGAGTATAAAGACAAGGAAAAAGACCTGCTACTCCAAATCGAGAAGCTTCAGTGTCAAAAGCAGCAAGTTCTGGAAGAAAATCAATCGCTGAAAAGGGAGAAGGATAGATTTATTAACACGGAAGGCCAGTCATGTAACCGTTTAATGGAACTTCAGAACGAGTTGAAACAGAAAACTGCTGAAGCAAATGAGGTAAGAGAAGCACATCAAATTTTGCAGAAACTTCTTGAATCAAAATCGTCCCACTTACATAGTTATGAAAGAACAATAAAAGATCTTGAAGAAAAAAATTCCGTGCATCTGAAAATGCAAAAGAAGCTGGAGGTTGATAATAACGAGTTGCGCCTAGAGCTAATGAAGAAATCTAAGGAAGTTGATGAGGTAATGGAGTTGCAGAATAAGCTTCTCCAAGTTAACCAATCAAAAGCCTCTTTGATAGTGCAGAAGGAAATCCAATTGAAGAATCACGAAGAGAAAATAATCGGGCTCATTTCTAAACTCAAGAATATTGAGAATAACGTTTATGAGATGGAGTCGGAACTCAGAGACAAGACAAAAGAAGTAGAGAAGGGGAAGGAATTGCAAGGAAATTTGCTAAAGAAAATGGAATTTCAAGCCTCTGAAATAATGAATAACGAACAACTATTGAGTAAGTATGAGATAGAAAATCGAGCTCTTGCAGCAAAACTAGAGAGTTTGGTGAGTTGTACCGATGAGCTCCAGAAAGAACTCGGGAGAAAAAATTCTGAACTGGAGGAGTTTAGAAAAATGAAAGGGCAGTTCGTCCAACAAAGCGATTCATTTAATTTCGGAAACATCAAGAAAGAGCAATCATTAGAAGAATTTGACGAGGAGAGGAAACGGCTTTTGGATAAACAGAAATATTTGGAAGATAAAGTTGAGAAGCTCGAAAAAGGTCTCTCTGATAGAATCGAAGAGTCTTCTGAAGGGATGGAGTTGCACGGGAAGCTGTTGCAGCAGATTCAGGTAAAAGATTCCGATTTACAATCTGAAAAGAGGAAGAAAAGGGATGCTATTGTAGCTTATAAGAAGCTCAAATCTGAATACAACTTTCTCTTGAAAAAATATGCTCTTACTCAAGAGACTATGCTGCCTCCCGACAAAATGGGAGACGAAAGTGAAACAATCCGACACTATCAAACTCCAGTACCATCACGTGGTAAGAATCACGGTTTTAAAATTTTCAGAAAATTCGGAAAATATCTTGCTCTCCATCCTAATATCGTGCTAACATCCTACTAATATTTAGCCTTATTTGATGAAAGTTCGGAAAATATCTTGCTCTCCATCCTATTATTTCAATGCATGCATAATTTAGATAGTTGATATCGTAAGTTTTTGAGCCTCTTTGATATGTGGCTGTCCTCATTTCCTTTTATATCTCTATTTGCAGATATTGATAATCATACTTCAAAGGTTTCTGGCACCGCTAGTGATGTAATAAAACCAGTGAACGAGCAAGAATTACTAGAGGGGAAAAAAGGAGTTCCGTTCGTTCAGAAATCTAGTCCCGTCTCACCATCTACTTCAAATATTCCCGTCGCTCCAAGATTCCCAAGCAGTGTAAAAACTTGTCCGCCAGCTGGCGCAAAGCGCCCTCTCTCGTACTGGAGGGACACCCGGTCCCACCAGAGCCGTGTGGGACCCGACCCCCATGACGATTTTCTCGACACTCCTCTTGAAAACGTGAGAGGAAATTTAGGGAAGATGGCGAAGCAGAACATTCCGGAAGTTTCTAAACCAAGTCCAGTAGACACTACGCTCGATAACTCCGAAACACAGGACATGGATGCTGATGCTGAACGGGAAATGATGCGCACGTCGCCACCTCCAAAGACTGGAGCATCGGGTTTTAAGTATGTTGAACCGGTACGAAAGAAATTTATGAGGGATAATCTGAAGGGCGTTGAATGCAAGCAATGCAAGAAGTTCTACGATGCAGTTCTTCCTGGCGCTGGTGGCGAAAATTCGAAGCAAAACAACCGCTGCGAGCACCACGAGGGGGTGTCTAGGCATCGATATAGGTATGCGCCTCCTTTAACTCCTGAGGGATTTTGGAATATTGGTTTTGAGTCTGAAATGTAGGGTCTCCTTCGAGTTAGTTATATTTTCCGGATTGGATTTAATTGCAAATAATATGGTTTTATAGTATAATTCGATTTTCACTTAAACTCTGGCATTAATAGTTGCTGATTGCAAACATCAAGATCTCTATGCTATATTTTGATAAAAAAAAAAAAATATATATATATATATATATATATATATATATATATATATATATATATATATATATATATATATATATATATATATATATGCAATCTGTTACATGCTGCACATTTATAGACATGTACACGGTTCAAGGTCACCCTGTACCCGAACTGGAAATGGCTCGTGGTCAACGGGTCGGTTGACCCGGAATTGGAATCGGATCAGTGCTACAAGGGCCGATTAAGGATTGTCTTTTAACCGCAAAATTAACGCTCAAGATGGATTTGATCGTTGATCATCGTGGCCTTTGATCCAACAGCGATGGATTTTAAATAAAAAGAATTTATGACGAGTTGACCTATGTAACGTGCGAATAATTTTCAAAATCAGCGGTAAATATGAGACTGTTAATCATCATGACCGTTGATTTATCAACGATCGACTATTAAAAAAGAATTAACATTTGACGGGCTGACCCCTGTAAGGCTGTAACCGGCCGTTCAATTTCAAAATCAACGCTCTAAATGATCATTACATTGAAGATCGACGATCGGCCGTTGATTTTCCTCCATATAATTCAGAATATTTTCAAAATATTTCGAGTGATGACGAGGATATTCAAGCCGCAATCTCGGGTTCGAGAGTACATAATACTCAAGAACCAAGTAGTTTAAATGCGGACCAGACACTTAAATCTGATATTTTCACGAAGCATTTTTACAAACTGAAACTTCCATCGGGACTATTGCAGGCGAAGTGCAGATATTGTCCAGTAAATTTCATTAACATTTCTTTTATTTCTAAATACAAATTAGCATTTAATATTCATTAATGCTGTTTTTTTATTGTGTATAGAAGGCTTACAAGTTCAAAAAGGGAGGTGGCTATGGTTCTTTGAAAAAACATGTCAAGAACAAGCATCCGATGGAATTTGGCATTGACGGCACTCAAACACAAATGTTTATATGATAGTTAGGGATTCGAAGGTCCTTTTAATTATACTAAAAAGCAGGTTGCCCCCTAAACTAACGGCCATTTTGCAATATTTCCCCCGAACAAATTTTTTTTGCATGTTTTCACATGAACTCGCTATTTCGTTGTATGGTGCAAAACAATTCCCATAAACAGGCGAAATCGACAGGAATTTTGAGTGCACGCAACACGTGGGAAGAATCACCAGGAACACCATTCCATTTTACAGATGCAACCGAAACCGAAATCGAACTGTTCTTTTACTATTTAAGTTATTCAGTTTCAAAGTTATTCAGTTTTATTATTATTTTAACTGATCAATCTTTTGTAATTTTTCTAAGTTTTCTTCCCCCTGTTTTTTTTTGGATTAATGGTTTAATTTGAACTTTGATAAGCAATCCATAATGGCTTGTCACATCTAGCAGTTAGATAATGAATCAGATGATATAGAATTTAATGTCCCAATTAATTGTGTCTCTATTAATTAGTTATGATTGTTTTCTTGATCCAAATTTGAAAATGATATAATTAATTGATATTATATAGTTGAAGGGTGAGTTTGCTATACTTGTATTATTTGTGGGAATTTAGTACTTGTGTAGTGAGGGCCACACAACAATAGTATTCATGTTCATTTCCAGGCAGGTCACATGGGTATAATAGTATATACTCACATGCAAACTGACATTGACCTCTGTCTGATTCTCCTCTTCCTCTTTTTTTTTTATTTGCATTTTTTACCCCATTATTATTAGATAATAATAATTTTACTACTACTTCCAATTGGCCATCTTAGTTATATTCTACTTATGCCTCGTTTGGTAGCCAATATAAGATTAACCTGAATTAAATTATTGGACTTGATCCACAATTAGCTGTCTTTCAATAATCCCAAATTAACCACAATAAGAAAGAAAAAATTACAGGTCAACCCAAAAAAAAGTTGGGTCAACCAAACATCTAATTAAATCCAATTATTTAGTTAATCTTGATTTATCTCGTTACCCAAACGAGGCCGTAGTTTATTCATCTATCCCACCATATATATATATAATGCCTCATTATTTCACCAAAAAGTATAAATAGTAAAAGGTAATATAATAACTATTGTTCAAGGTTTTGGTTTCTTAATATTTCCAAAAAAATTGTTATTTAAAATTTTTAGGTACATATAGTAGGATAACAACAAATGAAATTAATGATGACGTCACTACATTCTTGATCAAAGGGGAAATACATAATTTATGCATGTCACGTAAAAACTCCAAAGTTATGAAAAAATAAATCTATTGCAAATATAGTAATAATGCAATCTCGACACAAAGCTGCCGAACACATTTTTTCACGTGCAACCTCGTCCTAATGACCTTTGTCCAAGGACAACATTATATTATAAATTTAATTACTAATATTTCATAATTAATATATATAAATTAAACCACAACTCTTGTAATTTACCATCATTACAATAATAACAACACACATTTAAAATAACAAATTAACAACCCATATAAATTAAAAGAAAATTTAACAAGTTTGCAATGGCATTCCACACAAGCAATCGTTGTTAGCGAACGACGAAGCCTCGAGTCGATCGAATGGAGATCCGGTTGGAATCGGGCCGCAGAGATGGTTATGGCTTAAATCCAAGTGGCCGATGAATTTAGCTGCGGATAATGACTTCGGAATCGAGCCCCGTAAATTATTATACGATAAATCAATCTGCGTAAAATACGATCTCTGGTTGAATACATCGGGTAGATTTCCCTCCAACGAGTTTCTGCTTAAATTCAAAATGTTGATACCCGGGTTAGCTAGTAAACCGGTTGGTATCTGGCCGGTTAGTTGGTTACTGTCCAAATTCAATGTGGATAGAACCGGCATTGACCCGAGCTGAACCGGGATTGAACCGGTTATTTGGTTCATGGATAGATCCAAATCCGCCAGCCTGTATATTTTGGCGAGTGAGTTCGGTATTGAACCGGTTAACTCGTTCCGAGTTAGTAGTGCTCGGCTCATCATGGATAATTTTCCGATGTCGGAGGGGATTTCTCCGGTGAGTTTGTTGTTGCTGAGTTCTAGGTGCATTAGGCTGTTGAGGTTGACAATGGACGGCGGGAGGTGGCCGGAGATTTGGTTGTCGGCTAGGTTCAGGACGGTGAGGTGGCTGAGCTTGCCGATGTCGGCGGGGATTTGGCCGGAGAGTTTGTTTCCGATGAGATCGAGGATTCTCAGGTGGGGGAGGGAGGCGATGCAGGAGGGGATCTCGCCAGAGATGCCCTTCCAGTCGGCGACGACGAGGGTGGTGAGGCGGTCGAGGTGGCAGACGGAGGGGGAGATTGAACCGGTCATGTAACCGGACCGGCCGGCTTTTTCGAAGATCGGGTCTTCCGACTCGCCACGGAGGACGATGTCGGCGACCCGTTTAGTTTCCGGGTCGCACGTGACTCCGTACCAGTTGGTGCAGCAGTCGGCGCCGGACCACGTGTTTAGGATGCCCAAGTAGGGTTCGTTGAGAGCTGCTTTGAAATCCATCAGGGCTGAGTGGTCCGCCGGGGTGCAGGCGTCCGCCGCCGTGGCCATGGCAAGGAGCACCGCCACTGCTCCGACCAGGAAACTTCGGGTCAGGCAGCCCATTTCTCTGTATGTATGTATGTATGATCTGAGTTTTGTGTGTGTGTGTGTATGTGTGTGTGTGTGTGAGAGAGAGAGAGAGAGAGAGAGAGAGAGAGAGAGGAGACACTGAGTTGTGGAGTAGTGTAACGTTATATAAGTGGGTTGTGGGACGAAAATGCCCCTGGGGAGATGGAGAAATTACGGTATAGAAATGGGATGATGACAGTTGATTGATTGATGGCGCACACACTAACACACAAACAATGGGGTAGTTGTTTGTAATAAATAAGGTTTATAGCAGGCACGTGACTCGCTCTGCCATGCATGGTAAATAATTATAGAGGGTAAATTCCATTTTCAGCCCTGTACTTTGTTCCATATTATTTTACACCCTTCTTCGATTACATCGATTCGCTCCTTGCACTTGAAAAATTATCCCAATGTGACTTCCATGTTAATTGTCAGACATTTGACTTTAACAACACTTGGTCTAAACTCTAAAATTACAAAAATGTCACCCATCTCAGTTTAAATAATTATTAAAAAAACAAAGAAAAAACAAAAAAACAAAAAATTCAAGATAATACGACGGCAACCACAATTTTTTTTTCAAATAATTATTTAAACTGAGAGGGATGATTTTTTTTGTAATTTTCAGACTTAGATCAAATGCTGTTAAGGTCAAATGTCTGAAAATTAACAGCGATGGACACATTGAGACAATTTTTCAAGTACATAGGAGCAAATCAATGCAATCAAGAGTAGAATGGGGTAAAGTGATATCAAGCCAAAGTGCAAGGGGAGAAAGTAAAATTTACCCTTATTTTGAAGTCTTATTTTTAGGAAGTGTATTTTATGAGAAAGAATTAGAGAAATAAAATACTGAATCTATTCGGGAAAATAGTGGGAAGATCTATTTTGTTCTCGTTTCAATGTTTTTAGACGAACATTCATGAAGGTTTAATTTGCTAAACACTCTTGAACACTAATACCTTTTCAAATTAGAACGATCGTAATTTTGAAATTTGCTAAAAGTCCCTCCAATTATCCGTTCTCAAAACAACATATACAAAACGTAAATGACATTTCTTTCACTCTCCCACCTCTCACTATCAGGCTCTGGCCGGCCGACTGCCTAAATTCCGACATAACAACATTGGGGAAACGTTATTTTAATCTAAGATATATATTTTATTTCCAATTTTTTCCTACAAAGCTGTCAATTTTCTGTGTAAATTATGTATTTTTATTCTAAACTCTCAAACTAAATCGTCTACTTTTAGTCAAAATTGTCTAACTAAACTGCCCATATGCACTTTCAGCAAAATGAGAAATATACGAGTAGACTGTTAGCTATACAAAATATTTTTAAGAAACTTTTAGACAATTTTAGTTTTTTTAATATCTATATGTTCAAAATGATATGTGTCCCATTGGTTAATGCTTACCTTGATCCGAAAATATTCATCAATAAGAGTAAGACATATTCTAGAATAACCTGGAGATATGAATAGAAATAAATTCGAAATATAAGAAATATATCTTTGGTATTTTAATGAACAAAAGATTGGCCAAGAAAGGTAAAAAAAGAACATTCGAGCGGAAGAATTTGGAGAATTAATTTTAAGATTGTTGGTCGTCCTGAAGATATGAAGAACAATTTATTTAATTGATATTCCATCAAAATTAATGCTTTCGATTTAATATTTTTGATATTTTATATGGTACTTTGCTTTATAAGTTTATGTTGCCTATATTTATTGCTGGTTTTTGCCTAAACTTTGATTTGGATAATGACGAGTTAACTTATCCAATGACGAGTTAACTTTGACTGCTTCATTGCTCTAATTTATGTGTTTTTAATGGGATTCCGACATTATATTGGCTCGTTTTAATGTAGTTAGGCCTTGTTTAGTTAGGAAGATTAGTCATTATTAATTAAAGGGTAAATTACACACACCCCCCTGAGGTAAGCTTAAATAACTGTAAGGTCCCTGTGGTATTGATAATTACACTCAGCCCCCTGAAACGTAGTCAGAAACTCTAATGGGATAATGAATTGGATACGTTATTCCGATAGGGTTCTAACGGACTATTGGTTTCAGAAAGTGGTGAAGACAACAAAGAGCTATGGGGTAACATGGCTCCCCGAACATTCCCGAACATTTCTTAAATCACCCATAGCTCTTTGTTGTCTCCACCACTTTCTGAAACCAATAGTCCGTTAGAACCCTATCGGAATAACGTATCCAATTCATTATCCCATTAGAGTTTCTGACTACGTTTCAGGGGGCTGAGTGTAATTATCGATACCACAGGGACCTTACAGTTATTTAAGCTTACCTCAGGGGGGTGTGTGTAATTTACCCTTAATTAAATAATTAGACTTTGTTTGATTTTTTGTATTACTAATAATTTAGTGGTCGATCCACAAATATTATATTATTATAATTTGTTTTGCATTTTAGACAACTTTTGTTTTATGAACGTCTCGAGATCCGATTGTGAGAATTTGCTTGAAATTTATATAAGATCGTCTGCAAACAAATTTTAAATATTTGAATATTTAAAAATAAGAAAAGAAAACATAAATGATTGGAGAATGAATAACTATCCTCCTTAAATAAATAAATAAATAAATAAAAGGTGTGGACAATTGGGAAAGATACAGTTTTGATCTTTTATGTTTGCACGGATTTTACATTTGGTCATTTATGTTCACAAAAAGCACATTTGGTTCCTCATTTTAAAAAATTCATCAATTTTTCGGTCATTTTTTTGTCAGTACTAACAGTAAATTGACGAAAATAAGCTAAAGTGTTAAATTATTAAAACATGAGGGAACAAATGCATTTTTGTAAACATAAAGGACCAAATGTGAAATCGAGGCAAATTTGAGGGGTGAAAATTATAATTTCCCCCCTCCCAATAATACCATTCACAGTAAAGATGGGGCATGCCACCTTTTAGGTATTGTCATGTGTTCCATGTGATTACATTCTGATGCAACTACATGCTGGAAATATTTGTTACTTTATCAAAATGGAATTTCATCTTTTAATTATTTGGTATGAAATTGTGAATGTATTTATGGGTAAATTATAATAGCCCCTGAGGTAAGGTATATTTACAAAAAAACCATATCATTTTTCCATAATTACATCCGCCCCTTAGATTTTTTACATTGCCACCCTTTTGTTGGGGGTGGATGTAAGAAACTTACAAACTTCAGGGGTCCGGATGTAATTTCTCGAAAAGAAGGAGGTGTTTTGTAATTATACTTTATCTCAGGGTGGTGGTTGTAATTTACCCATGTATTTATTGAATAAAATCATCCAAATTATGATAAGAATAATTTATGACTTTATCAAAGTGGAATTTATTATTAGAAAATGGGAGGTACTAAATTTTATTGGTATCTATAATATTATTTTTTTCTCAAATTAAATTGGCTAAAATGCATTTATATATATTTTGTTTTAATTGTTAAATAGAAACTGCAAATTAAATGGTCCATGGAAGATAACATGGGCTTACGGATTGTCGGAGAGAAGAAGACAAAACTCACTTCTTCTCACGTGAAAGTGTCAAGCCAAAGAACACCCTCCCACTCAATAATTATTACACAATAATGTTGATAATAATATATAAATAGCTAAATCACAATATAATTACTAATCGAAAAGAGTGTTACTATTTGCAGCGGGGCTTTTACTGAAATTGGCTTATTTGCAGCGGTAGCTTTTTCATTTTAATTTTTTCAACTTTCAATTTCTCTCTCCTATTCCCAAACACTCTCTAAAAATTCGAATTTCGTATAAATTTTTTTGACATTCAAACCGTACAAACGAGGCTCGATTCGGTAAGTTTTCGATTTCCTAGTACTTTTAATTATTTTTATTTCCAATTTAGGTAAAAACACGTGTTTAGGATTAGATCTAGCAAAATTTCGGGAAAAAAAAATTTACGACACCCGTGTTCTGGAGCACAGAAACTCGAAGAACATTCAAGTTTCCGTGCTCTGCAGAACGGAGAATTCAAGAATTTTGAACTCTCCGTTCTGCAGAGCACGGAAACTCGAAGGTTCTTCGAGTTTCCGTGCTCCAGAACACGGGTTCCGTAAATTCTCGTGCTCTATAAAACGGGAGCTTCAAACTGTTTTTGTAATTTTAATTTTCCGAATTAAATTAAAAAAAAAATTATTTAAAGTTCCCGTCTTGAAGAAAACGGGAACTTGAAGAATTTTGGTTTCCCGTGTTCTGAA
The DNA here is from genome assembly GCF_056151865.1 of Erythranthe guttata. NCBI lineage: Eukaryota > Viridiplantae > Streptophyta > Magnoliopsida > Lamiales > Phrymaceae > Erythranthe > Erythranthe guttata. Next base: position 14,562,982 of record NC_142534.1, read on the forward strand.
AGGCGGAGCCTTCAAAAATTTTGAGTTTCCCGTTCTACAGAACACGGGAACTTGAAGATTCTTCAAGTTCCCGTGTTCTGCAGAACGGGAAACTCAAATTATTATTATTATTATTATTTTTTTTGATATTATTTTATTTAATTAGTTTTTTTATCTTTTACTGATGGCACGTCAGGACAAGGGGAAACGGCTTATGGGTGCTTCTTCGAGTTCGGATAAAATTCCGAAGATTAAATTTCGGTATGGCGGGGAATCCGCGGCGGAAGCGGAGGGCATTCGCATGACTGCATCTCACCGTCGTAGGAGAGTTATGGAGCGCGACACTGATTTACCCGTCGTGGACGAGATTCCCCACATAGATCATAGTTCTAGATCTATGGCGGGTAGCATTCGATATTTAGGGGCAGATTCTCGTATCCCCTACGAGGGACACGAGGAGGAGTAGGACCATGTTGGGAGCGATTTTGATGATGTTCCCGTCCCGGCTGCGCGCACACGAAAGTCTCGGTACGAGTTCGACACTTTTAGTAGCCCACTTATGTTACATGGTCCGGCTCCAGGAGGACCGACTGATCTGAGGATGATTCCTAGTTTCAAGAGTCATATTGCCTACTACATTTGGGCAGGACATGTAAGTTTAAATATATTTATTTTTATATATTTTAAATATATTTATTTTAATATAATTTTTCTAATTAAATTAGAAATTCTACAGGAGCACAGCGTCGGGCGATGTGAGTCAAGGATTATTGCGCTTAATGATTTTAAGAAACATGAGTTGAAGCAACTTATGGCTCCTTACGGGCAGGATGAGTTAGAGCTACTGGAGGCATTTGGCCTAGACTCACTCGAGTACTTCTACATAAAAAATGTAGACAAGAGACTCATGGGGGCATTTATAGAGAGATGGCAGCCGGAAACGAACAGTTTCCACATGCCTTGGGGTGAGATGACGATCACCCTACATGATGTCCATTTGATTTTGGGGTTGCGTGTTGACGGTCTAGCGGTGCACGGTGATTCTGTTGAGGAGAGGCCTATGTGTGAGTTGTTGCTAGCTGAGGTTCTTGATTTGGGCATCATGGTCGAGGCGCATGCCAAGCTCGGCAATAGTGGGATAAAACGGTCAGAGTTTGTGGAGCGTGTGCGCAGTCGGTCCCGAACTTGTCGGCAGAAGGTGGTAGGATATTTGGCGTTTTTGATCGGTATGGCTTTGTTCCCCGATCGGAGTGTAGACAGGTTCAAGCCAACGTGGATGAGATATTCTTCCGATCTCGAGTACGTCGGCGAGTATGCTTGGGGTGCAGCTGTCTTGGCTCATTTATACCGACAGTTGGGCTTGGCTAGTAGGACCCACGTGAAGGGGTTACATGGTTGCACGTTACTGCTCCAGATATTTAAGTAGTATTTTAATATAATATATTATACTCAATAGATTATGTTAATAATGTAGTATTAATTAGTATAAGTTAGATATTTATATGCTTATATAATCTAGTTTAATAATATATTAATTGAATATAATATACTATAATTTAATATAATATATTGTAATTTAATATAATATTAATCTAATATAGTCTTGTTTATTTGTAGTGCTGGATTTATGAGTACTTTCGCCCTTTCCGAGCATCTATTAATTCGGATTATAGGGAGATGCAGCCTCGTTTCCTGAAATGGAAACCACGCAAGGGTATTTCGGACTTACTCTCGGTCTGAAGGATGCTCGATGATATGCAGACCGATCAGGTATGTATTTTAATTGTTGAATTTATTTATTATTAATTATTATGTAAATTTATTTTTTATTACGTTAATCTAATTTTCCAGATTGACTGGATGCCGTACGATCCGCACGTACATAGACGCGTTCCGCGTACATTATATTATGGGTGCATACAGTTTATGGAGATTATCGAGCCATATTTACCGGATCGCATCCTTCGGCAGTTTGGCTTTAGACAAACCATACCGCAGTGCTACATTCAGTCCAGAGAGCCGTGCCTACGTGGTCCGCTTGGAGGGCAGACATACTAGGTACGGTATGATCCTCCACGCGAGGGGTGGATGGACCTGGCTACCAGCTCGATTACGTTGGACGGTAGGACATTAGCCTGGCCGCCGTCTGAGACTGCCACTCGGTACATGGAGTGGTACGTTCCTCGTACTCATCAGTACGTCATCAACCGGGATCCAGCGCCACAAGGACCACCGCCAGTCGTACGCCCCCTCCTATTCAGCCGAACTTCTATGACATTGTGCGTATCATCCATCCACACATGCACGAGATACCCCAGCATCTACGTGTGCAGTTACAGCCTCGTGTGGAGCCACAAGCACGTTTTCTATGTTTATCCCCCACTGGGGATTCCGACGACGACGACTTTATGGTGATGCCACCACCGCGTCGGCGACCGGGTGGGACGAGTGGCACTTCGAGGAGGTCTAGGGGTAGACAGTAGACGATCGTTATATTTGTTTGACATTTATTTGTTTTTTGTGACATTTGGCTATGTTTTGTATTTGTTTGACATTTATTTGTTTTTTTGTGACATTTGGTTATTTTTGTTTGACGATTATTTATGTTATTTTTGTTTCGGGTTTAATTTCAAATACATACCAATTAATATAAAATAATACAAGGTTCAAATACATACCAACTAAAATAAAATAATACAAGGTTCAAATACATACCAACTAAAATAAAATAATACAAGGTCCAAATACATACCAACTAAAATAAAATAATACAAGGTCCAAATACATACCAACTAAAATAAAATGCCTATCCCAACCTAGATAAACGACGCCACATGTATAGGCGTTCTTCGAACATTTCCGACAAGTGGGCAAGATTTGCGGCTCTAACAGGTCGCCACTGTGGAGTGTTAGGTGGTAGATGACAATTAACCGGTAACTGGATAAGGACAAAATGGTTTCCTAACAACACCATATGGATCATATGGGATAATTCACCCGGACCAACTAGAGTAAGTAGGTTATACTTCCGCCAACGGCGTATAAGACCAAAGTCGCATTGTATTTAGTCGCTATCGACATTCCCATATCCGGAAATGACATCCATTTGTCCGGAGTCCGGACTGCACGGCCCTTCTTGCCAATCGCATCTTTCTATCCATCGGATGACTTCATCTTGACCATTTTGCGATGCGTACGTACCAAAATGCTTGTACATATCGGCAATCAAATCTCTCCTTACACGACTCCATCTGTGCTGATCTCGGAACACTGCTTCTGCAACACATCTGTACCCATAATTTCCATCTGCTATAACATTAACATACGACACAATAGATCCTGCCACAAAACCTGGGATGTAAGATCTGAAATTGAGCTCATCGCCCGGTTCCTTTCGAGGCATTGGCATACGATTCTGATTGGCAGTGGATTCATCACTTGATCTACCACTCCCTCGACCCCGCCCCCGTCCACGACCAGAACCGGGATCGGTTACTTTCGATGGTGGGGTTCCGGTAGAAGTACTTTTTCAACCCTTAGAACCTGCAGAAGATTTACCCTTTTCTTCATCAGTAGACGACTTCCGCGGGAATGTTGGGTACTCCCAACCGGATTTATCTCTCTTCGTCGGTTTATCCTTTGGCCTTCCTTTCGGTATAACATATGCAGGCTCTGCCAAGTGGATGGTGTCTGGATGAATAGTGCTATTCATGTAATCAGCAGTCATCTTTTGAGTCATATAATCTTTTTCTAACACTTCCGTGGCTAGTCTGATTTTTCGGTCTCTCATATTTATTTCACGATCCATTTGTGCTTCAGGTATTTCTGGTTCTTCAACATGCATGGTACTCCAAAATGGATGTAGATCCATAGATATAAAGGTATCACGTTGCTGGATTTTCAACGCAATTTGGCATGCACATGGAAGTCCATGAGTAACCCACAGAACGTGATCACAAAGAGATGGGTCTTGAAACCCCGGTTTATCGAGCTCATCATCAAGCAAATTTAATGCTTTATGTGTGACTTTGCATATCAAACCCTGAAATACCGGATACGATAATTTATGCAACTGGATTAAACTGCATTTTGAAAACTCACCCTTGATCTTGGTTAGTTGATACTCAACCCCGGAGTCGAGCTGATATTGAATGGTGTTCACAGCACCAGTAGAAGCACCAGTCCAACCCTTCGACGATTTATGAGCACTTTCCACCCTGTTAATAGCCATTAAAGTAACAACTAATAATTAAAAACGCCCACAATATAATATAAAATACAAGACGATAATGAAACCAAAAATACCTAGACGTCGACGTGTTCCCAAAATGCAAAATCTTATTAGTCCATGCTTTGACGAATTTGTGCTTGTATATTAGCCAAGTATCGTTAAGGTATGATATCAATTTGGGGTAACAACCATAGCGTCTAACCATTTCCTCGTAATTTTCATGGTAATCTTCTTCTGTTTTTGATTCCACTAATTTTGCCCAATGTATGCGCCGAAATATAAGCCCGTGTTTAGTACTACCAATAAATCTCGATGCATTTTTTTTCCACGTTTCTATTGATGTGAAACAAACACAAGAAATGAGCGGAATCTGGAAATATTAGGGGCATTGCTTTGATGAGTCCCAATTCACGATCCGTCAATATCACATTAGGTACTAGCCCCCCAATCCACATTTCAAACAACGCAAAACCCATTTATATGTGTTTGCATCTTCATGTGACATGAAAGCAACAACAATTGTAAAATTGTAACCAACAGGAGTGATTCCAATTATTTCCAAAAGTGGCATCTCATACCTACGCAAATACATAAATATCAAATTCAATCAATGTAAAATAGCACAATACTAAATACTAATTAACAACATACCTATTGGTTTTGTAAGTGCAGTCCATCAGTATAACGTGAGAGAATAACCGCAAAAGTTTCAATGAAATAGGAGCAACGAACATCAAATCAGTAAGTGTATCATCAGCTTCATTACTTCGATACCAATATTCATATCCAGATTCTTGAAGGTTCGACATCACGTGTTGTATCACAGTCTTCCCCGCCATATTCTCTTTTTTCATCTTCTCAAGTTGGTTGTAAACATGTTTCACACTCGTTGATGTATGTGGATTATCCTTTCTCAATCGATCCATGATTAATGCCGGCTTCACGTGGCTCCTTCTAAGTAACTTCACTACCTCGTATTCTTCTGGTGTCTAACGACTATCCGGTCCTTGCCCGGTAAGATACGGTAGTGTCGGGTGAGTGTGGGTGCCATTTTTTAAATTCATTCGCCATAGTCCATCGTTTCGACTTTTGCTACAGTATATACGAAAAGGACATCCACATTTCTTTGTTCCCACATTCCGTTGTTTTACACATTCGGTTCGTTTTTCACGTCCCTTCCCAGACAAATGACATCTAATTACTACATACACGTTTTTCTGGCTTGAAGTTACTATCAATCGATGACCATGAGTAGCAGCCATTTTTTTTGCCCATTCCACTAATTCTTTCCCAGTTTCAAACTCAACACCTACATTGAAATATTGACTGTGATCCTCAGAAGTTGTTGGCGTGTCTTGAGGAACATCGAAACACATGTTGGGATCCTAGTACTCATTGTACTGTTTGTCATATTCAGTTTTAAATTCATCGTCAAAATCACCATCAGTACCCTATTAAGATATAACAAGTAATAATTAGTATATAAATAACAATATAAAAAAAAATTAATTTGGGGTTCCCGTGCCGCAGAGCACGATCGTTCATGGTTTCCGTCCTGCATGGCACGGGAGCCACAGGTTCCCGTCCTCTGCAGCACGGGGACTTGATATTCCCGTGCTACACAGCACGGGAACCACATCTAATTTTTTTTTTTATGTTATCGTGTTGTACCGCACGATATACCCGACGAAAAATTTCAACTTCCACTACTTTCTTCGATTTACCTCGTAAGACTCGTCAGATTGGCCATATTGTTATTTGTTGTCGTCGGGCAGTCGATTTATCAAACTAAACACGAAAATCTGAATTCTCGACTTTTTTTTGTTGAGAGCGTTTTGAGTTTTTCAAAAAGTTGAAAAAGTTGAAATGAAAAGGTACCGCTGCAAATAAGCCAATTTCAGTAAAAGTCCCGCTACAATTAGCATTTCAGATCGAAAAAGTATAGTTTTGATCTCTCAAATTTACAACAATTTTACATTTAGTCCCTCAAAACAGTTTAATATTTACAGTCATTTCCGTCAATTTATTGTTGGTACTAATTAACGGAATCAGAAATATGCCCATCACTGTCTTAACAGACAAACTAACGGTAAATAGACGAAAATGACCACAAATGTTAAATATTAAAACATTATGGACCAAATGTGTTTTTTCGTGAACATTGTGTATCAAATGTGAAATTAAACTATCTATTTTCACTAACTAGTATTTCTCGTCGTGCGATGTACTGGATAGCATTTCAAAATCAAACAAAATAAGGGTAAATTACAAACACCCCCTGAGGTATGGTCAAATTACAAACCCCCCCGTCTTGTTTGGATAATTACATCTACCTCCATCAACTATGATTTTTTCTTACACCTCCACCCTTATGGTGCCAAATTCAACATAATCATCTAGATTCCGTGGGATGTGCTCTAGTTTGTACTCGTTTTGTGTAAAAATACAGTTTCCGATGCACCACAAACTGATATATACAAGCTAAAAATTACATATTATGATCATCTTGCTTCATAATGTAGAGTTTGAATGGGATAAAACGGGTACAAAAGTGATAATATTCCATATAATCTCGAAGATTCCACTAAATTTGAGGAGTTGAGGGGATGATTGTAATTACCCAAACAAGAGGGGTGTTTTTGTAATTTGATCATACCTGGGGGTGTTTGTAATGTACCCAAAAAATAATTATTTAGATGCATGACAATAACAATTGTGGTAAGAAAAAATATGCTCACTTTGTAATAATTCAAGAGCTGACTCACTTTGCAATAGAACAACTTCCCTTGCCTCTTCTGATCATATATCAAAGATTTTGCAAGAGATGAATTTTATTAATAAGAAAAAAAAAATAATGAGTTATGATTCATAAGAATCATAACTATATGTTATCCGATTTGTTATGGAATGTGTAGATTCAAAGATTTCGTTGCAAAATAATTAGGGAAAAATAGCTGAAAATGGGAGATTGGAGTTGAGGGGATTCCACATAATTTTTTGACTTTTTTTTTATGCAATTTTAAATTTTAAATTAATTTAATTTAAATAAAATAGTAAAGATAATACATATTAAAAAAATTCTAAAATACCATTAGAATTTTCTTAGGAGTTACCCTAGCATTTAGATATTTGTAGGGTGAGAAAAGAGAACCGAGGAACCGAACAGAGAACCGACAAAACCGAACCGAATTGCATCGAACTGAAGCATAAACCGCATACTCGGTTTTCAATTTTATGTGAACCGAAAATTTCTGTTCATATTCATTTTTTCAAGTAGGAAACCGAACCGAGAAACCAAACCGACACCAATACGACGTCGTTTCATTAAGTATATATATTTTTGTACTTGAATGAATTTCAATTGATTTTTCGGCCTAATTTGGGCCTACGTTTGGGCTGATTTTTGATGATTTTTTTATTTATGAATTTTGAGCTGATTTATTAACACTTTGGGCTGATTTTCGGGCCAAAATGAGCCCAAAATTGAACCGAAAACCGAACCGTTATTGGAACCGAACCGAGAAGGAACCGAAACCGATGGGAACCGAACCGCAAGAAACCGATCGGTTTGGTTTTTGGTTCTTTAGGAACCGAACACTTCAATTTCAGTTCCGGTTTGTGGCTAAAACCGAACCGAACCAACCCATTATCACCCCTAGATATATGAATTTGATTTCTAGCCATTGAGAATATATTTGGTATTGGGCCACCGGTTAAATAGCAATTATGAGGCTTCCTCGCCGCAGCCCAAACCATACAATCTTATCAGTACATGCTTACCTTTTATTATAAATCAAATCACTCAAATGCATAAATTTAAATAATTTCTCTTTAAAATACAAAATATGCCTTAGATACGAAAATATATATACTTTTAGTATATACAAAAAGTGTAAATTTTCAATCACACTAAATGGTTGTTGGGTACTCATACAAAATTATACATAAAACATAAACTTAGAAAATAAATACTAACAACAGTAGTTCCAACACATAAAAATTGAATTTTTAAAATGGTTCAATCCCCTATTCTTTAATATTCAGTCTAGAAATTCAAATGGGTGACGAGTCCAATCGAAAATATACACCAAGTTACAATCACACAAAACTCATAAACCATAAATTTACGCCAAATACTCACACTGAGTTGATTCACAACACGATGCAGAGTGAACCAATCAAAGAAACTCTAAGAAAAAGCTAAAGAGGTCAATGTATTGTTGTGGATTGGTCTAGTTGAACTTTTGTGTTTGGTACTTAAATGTACATAATTAAATAATATGTTTTGCATATTTCCATTCAAGGATAATATGCTAAACTAATTACTTTATTAAAAAAATGTGCTAAGCTAATAATTTACTATCACTAAATTAATATTAAAGTGTTTTGCAAAAACAATTATCTTGATTAAAAACGGAACCGTAATGTTTTTATATATTGGCCCGAAACTCACATAGTATTGATTATAAATCCGCTAGTGAGATTTGGCAATCAATTATTTGCCTTCATCAAATAAATAACAATATTAGCTTCCCATAATTTTTTGGACTAATACAAAATATTATTAGGAAACTTCAGGATTTTATTTCCTAAATTTTTTTTCTTCAGGATTTTATAATAAAAATAGAATAAAAATTAATTTTTTATGAGCCTATAAATTGATAAGCCAATGTACGTAATTTTCATCAATTGTAGTGTGAGCAAGAAGATATATTATTAATTTATTATCATGGAGGCTAGAAAATTGTATACATTCGTTTTCTTCTTGATATTGGCTTTTGCTGCTCGTAAGTTATTTTTCTCGAATTCACCGGATGTAGCATTTAATTCTTTTCATTTCGATTAAATTTCTAAACATTTTTTTTTCTCTCTATGTTTGGTATTTTGCAGAGGAGAGCATGGGTAAAAATTGTGGTATTCTACTTAAGGAAAATTCTTGCGTTAACGACGAGACTTGCAGGGTACAATGCGTCCCATTAGGCTACCCAATTGGCTTGTGCCTGATCGGAGGAGCTGTACCACGGCAATGTAATTGTATAAAAACGGATTGTTAGTCAATTTTGTTTTTTTACTTGGTCTCGGCATATGTAGCTTCTCTATACCGTTACGTTGAGTTATGAATAAAATTGAATAAACGTCTCGTTTTGAATTAAAAAAAAAAATTACCATTCCTATTTTGCACATTTTATGAAGTTTATTTTATGGAACCATGGGATTTGACATTATTGAACATTTTGATTAGTTTTTCTTTTGTCGACAAAATAGAAAATGAGGACTTTTATTTTTTTATTTTATTTTTGGGTACATGTTCTGATGAAAGAATTATTATTAGACTATAATTAATTTGTTTAGTGAATCCAAGTTCAGTTTTTTGGACCAAGTAGTTTCAGTTCGGCCTTTTAGGCCCTTTCACAAAAATAAGTAAAAAGAAAAGGTTTAAATTAAAAAATATGACAAATGCAGTCATCCCTTAAGGTGAGATTAAATTACGAGAAAGTCCATTTGTTTTGATAGTTATAAGTTATAACTATCACCTTCTTGTTTTATATGTCCATCTTTACAGTGTCAAATTTATTTATTGAACTGATTTTTTCACAAAAAAATGCACAGTTAAGAGTGTAGTTGTAATTCTTCAAATATGAACAAAATTCGGCCCAGGCCCGTCGGCCCGCGGCCCACCCGCAGCCCAGGCCCGTGAAGCCCGCCCGCAGCAAGCCCGTGGATTTAGCCCGCCCAGCCCAGCAATATAAGTCCATGGGCCGGGCATCAGTTTTAGTCCGCGGGCTGGGCTGGCCCGTGGCCCGTAGCGGGCTCGTGGGCCGCCCGCCAGGCCTGGCCCGCCATTGGCCCAATTTTTTTTCTCAAAAAATCCGTTTTGTACTCTCTCTCCTTTTTATTTTATTTTTTCTTTTTCTTTTTTCCTTGAAAAGAGCTGTAACTTTTTACATAAAAAAAATTCCTTGTAATTTTCCTATACTTCCTTCTGTAACTTTTCCTTAATTTTATTTTTCTATTTTTGCTTCTGTTACTTTGTTTATGTTACATTTGATTCTATAAACTTATAAAATATTTTGCTTATGTTTGTTTTCCTGTTATTTCACTTCTGTTAGTTTTATGAGTTTATTTTTATTTATACTAATAAAATATCAAAAAATACTTTAATAAATATGTATCTTACTTATAAAATAATTTTAAAATTTATAAACTCATTCTATATAATTATATAATTTTAAAATTTTTTTTTTTAATTTTTTGCCTTGGGCCCGTTGGGCCCGTCAAAATACGGAAAAATGGGCTAAAGGGCCGGGCTGAGCTCATGGTTTTCCTCCATGGGCCGGGCGGGCCGGCCCGTGAAAATGGTAGGCCGGGTGGGCTGAGCCCGTGGGCCAGACGGGCCGGTGTTCATGGGCCGCGGGCGGGCCGGGCGGGCCATTTGTTCACCTCTACCCAAGGGTGACCTTAATTTACCTTAAAATTCACGAGATACAAAATCATACAAAAATATTCTTTTCGAGTGGGAATCGGATACCCTTCTATGCTAACAGTTTGGATATTCTATTTTTTTTTTTAAATATGTTAATAGTTTGGATGATATTTTATATTTAATTTTATATTTATCTTACTCGATCGAACAACATATTCAATTTTGCTCACGTGGCCACTACATTCTTGTCCTGAACTCCATCTTTATAGGATCGGTAGTGTTTAATTTGGTCAACGTTAATTAGGAAGAATATTCTGGGATCTTAATCCATCTACAAACATTATTCCTATATTATCACTTGCTTGGTTTGAAGGATATGATAATCTGAATTGCTTAATAATTATGGGATTATACTATTCAAAAACAATTTATCGATTCAAATGTGCAAATTTGGTTAATTTGATTGGGATACAATGAAATCGTAAAAATATTGGATTGTATAATTCCTCACCAGTTAGGTGGACATATACAATATAATCAATTGGTTTGATGATTTGATTCCGGACTTTCTAATAATGGGAAGCCAAACGCGTGATAAAGTCGAATTATATAGTCTATCACACGACCAATAACATCAAGTTTATTATTTTTTTTTTGTTTGTTTTTGTTTTTAAGTACTGTGTTAAGGTAGATGCACACAAATTAAGAAAGTTATTGCATAGTCTTGATTTTTTGAAATTTTACCTTCCTTCAACTAAAATTGAGATTTTTTTTTACAGCTTTCTACAATTGAATCTTGGGCAAATTACAGTAGTTCCTTAGCTAAGACCAAATTACGAAGAAAACAAAACATTCTTGTTTGGATAATTACAACTACTTTTCTTAATTATATATTTTTTTTATGAAATCCCCCCTTATCTCGTAGATAAATTTAACACGGTAAGAGTGGACGTATAAGATAATACATAGTTGCGTGGAGTGATTTTAATTACCGAAACACGAGGAGGATTTTTCGTAATTTGTTCCTACCTTACGAGTTTGGCTGCAACTTGCCATTTAATCTTATATAGTTTAAATCGTATAGTATATATGTATTTAGTATATGTATAGTATATGTATACTGCTTCTCTTCCATAATAATTGTCTATTTTTCAAAATATTTTTATTCCATATTGATATACCTAATTGGGCCGACCCAATGGACCCCAATTTATTTAATAATTAGGCCCAATACACGAAAGTATTCGGGCCCATTACACGAAAACCCAAGCACCTTCAAAGTAAGGCTTGGGCCCAACAAAATAAGCCCAACTCAATCAACGACATATAAATAGAAGTTTTATTCATTTGTAAAGGTACGTTCTCATTATTGATAATCCACCACGAGTTTATTCTCTCTATTCTCTTTACGATCCGTACATCTGACTTGAGCGTCGGAGGGGTTTCCGCCGGATCAACCCCCGGCTTAGTTCACGTGTGCTTATTTTGTAGGGACCTCAGGATCATCGAGTTGTCAAGCTACTGATCCGCTTTGCTCTCCCAACTCATTTTTCCATACCCCTTAGGTGAGCTATATTTTAGCTTCATCATTTTGGCGCCGTCTGTGGGAAAGATGCAAACCAGATCACGTAGCCAACAAGATCCTCCTGAGGCGTCAGCTCGGAGAGAGAATGACACAGCAAGTAACCTTCCAGTCCGTGGAGGATCGGGCATACCACCTCCTCCACGCCCCGCGGATCCACTTCCCCCACGTCCCGCGGAGCCAGCTCCTCCACGTGTGGCAGATCCACCTCGCGAGGTTCAGGTGATCCCTCCTCGGGACCCACCACTCGCCGATCCAGCTCTCCCTGCTCCTCGAACGGTTCAAATAACCGAGGATGCGCTCCAACGCATGATAGCGGAAGCTTCAACTCGCGCCGCCACAGAGGCTGTGACTCAATATATCGCTACGATGGGAGCAAACGCTCCCAATGCGATACCAGCACCAGCTCCATTTGTAGCGCCACCTGTGGCGCCACCGCCAATCCAGAATCAAATAAGTGTCTCCTCCTCTACCTCAGATCCACGGTCCCGAGTGCAGCTATCTACCAACCATAGAGGGGCACAGCCCAGACAGCGACGTCCACGCTCACCCCCACGGGGGAATGCGTCACCACCAAGAGTCCCTCTCTTTAATGAGGGAGAAGGCGAAGTAAACAGCAGAATGTCTCGCCAAAACCTTTTCTCCCAACCAAATAATCAAAGGGATGAAAGAATGCCTCCCCCAACAAGACGCAGTCCCTTCACCATAGACATTCTCAACGAGATTTTACCTCAAGGGGTAAAGATCTCGGGGTTACCACAATTTGAAGGGACCACCGACCCACAGGAACATATAGAGAAATTCAGTGCTATGGCAGATTTATATGGCCCAACAGATGCCGCGATGTGCAAAATGTTCCGCACCACTCTCTCCAAGAGGGCAATGAATTGGTTCAACTCCCTGCCCATAGGGTCGATTGACACCTTCGCTCGGTTGTCGACCCGCTTCACCAACCAATTCGCCATCAACAAACAATATGCCAAGACTCCAGCTCATCTTTTCTCTATAGTACAGAGAGATAACGAGACGCTCCGCAACTACATTAAGCGTTTCGTAGAAGCCGTCCACGAGGTCCCCAGTGTAGGACAAGACATGCTCTCCGGGATCATGCAGCAGAACTTGAAACCGGGTAGATTCAAAGAATCTATCGCCGGAAGACCTCCAGGCAACCTAGAAGAGTTGCTGAATCGAGCCGAAAAATACGTCCGGATAGAGGAAGCCTCTACCCATGCTCCTCCTAAAAGAAAAAGGGAAGACGACCGTCAGGACAATAGGAGGCGCGACGATCGACGTCCACCACTACCACCTCAAGGCCAACCCTCTTCCTCCTACAATAGGTTCACTCCGCTGAACACTCGCCTCACGGAAATCCTTCACGTGATAGAGCAGAAAGGTTTAGCAGAACCTCCACGTCCTATGCAGCCAAACGCAAAGCGAGAAAAATCGGATCGTTATTGTCGATTCCATAAGGACAGAGGGCATACTACGGAAGAGTGTGCACAACTTAAAATGGCGATTGAGAGGCTGATCAAACAGGGCCATTTAGGCGAATACGTCGATAAGCCGCGAAATAAACGCCGTGATGATCCTCCACGCCGAGATAATAACCGAGATCAACAACAAAGACGAGAAGATGGGAGTCACCGACGTGACCTAGATAACAATGATAACCAACCTACCCGAGGAATCATCTCCTTCATCTCCGGAGGACCGGCGGGAGGCGATTCACATAATGCAAGACGCACACTCGCTCGATCAGCGCGCATGAATCAAGAACGCGCTTCTCCATCCGAACGCGTATATCAAATACGAAGACCTGATCACAGCATAGTCTTCAACTCCTCCGACCTCGAAGGTCCAGAGGAAGACCATGTCGACGCATTAGTGGTAACAACAACGGTGGCCAACTTCTTGGTCAAGAAAATATTAGTAGATGGTGGGAGCTCAGCTGACATCATGTACCTCCATGCTTTTAAGCAGCTAGGCATAGATAATGCCCGTTTTAGTCCCATCTCCACACCCCTGAAAGGGTTCACAGGAGAAGGCATTTTGTCAATGGGAGAAGTGGAGCTGCCTGTTTCTTTAGGGGAAGACCCCTGTCGAATCACGAAACTAATCAAGTTCCTCGTCGTCGACAGGCCATCACCCTACAACATCATTCTGGGGAGGCCAGCCATCCACACATTCAAGTCAGTACCTTCCTCCTACCATCAGAAATGGAAGTTCCCTACTCCCTATGGAATGGGAGAAATGCTTGGAGATAGACGTCTCGCTCGAGAATGCTATGCAAGGGCCCTACGAGAACCCTCAAAGAAGCCTAAACCGCCCGGAAAGGGAGACGATACCCAAAAATCCGACAAACGGAAGTGGATCAATGCAATCATTGAGGACAATAAAGAAATCCTCATCAGTGTACCAGACGATAGCATCAAGCTAGCGGCTGTCGAAGAGCTTAAGCTCATAGAGCTCACACCTGGAGATGATTCCAAACTCCTACGCATCGGATCTGATTTAGATCCTGAGACGGAGCAGCAGCTAATCAACTTCCTGCGACACAATGGAGATGTGTTCGCATGGAAAGCCCAAGATTTGTCGGGCATTCCCCCTCAGGTAGCCCTACATCGACTTAACGTCGACAAGAGGATGAAGCCAGTCAAACAGAGGAAACGAACGTTTGGACCCGAACGCAACAAGCATATCAAAGCAGAAGTGGCTAAACTTCTAGAGGCAGGTCATATACGACCAGTTCAGTACCCTGAATGGCTGTCGAACGTAGTGCTCGTTCCTAAACCCGGAGGAAAATGGAGATTATGCGTAGACTTCACTGACCTCAACAAAGCCTGTCCTAAGGACCCATTTCCTCTACCCAGAATCGATCAGCTCATCGATTCGACCTCGGGGTGCGAACTCCTCAGCTTCCTCGATGCATATCAAGGATATAACCAGATCTTACTTGCACCAGAAGATCAAGAGAAGGCTAGTTTCATCACTGACCAAGGCATCTACTGCTATCAAGTCATGCCCTTCGGGTTAAAAAACGCAGGAGCCACCTACCAGCGTCTAGTGAACAAAATGTTCGCAGATCAGATCGGTAAAAATATGGAGGTGTATATCGACGACATGCTCGTCAAAAGTGTCAAGGTCTCGGACCACCTAATTGATCTGGATCAGTGTTTCGCCACCCTGCGAAAATATAAGATGAAGCTCAACCCCCTCAAATGTTCATTCGGAGTTAAGGGAGGCAAATTTTTGGGTTATATGATTTCGCAACGAGGAATCGAAGCTAATCCCGCTAAAATCGAAGCAATCACCTCCATGGCTCCGCCAACATCGATCAAGAAAGTTCAACAACTCAACGGCTGTTTAGCATCCCTGAATAGATTCATTTCAAGATCAGCGGACAAGGCTCTCCCATTTTTCAAGATTCTAAGGGGAGGAAAAAAGTTCGAGTGGGATGAGGCATGTCAAAAAGCCTTCACTGAGCTAAAGTCATACCTCGCTTCACCACCCTTGCTCACAAAACCTCAGCCGGGAGACACACTCATGCTGTACTTAGCTACCTCGGCTGATGCCATCAGCGCGGTCCTCATCCGAGATGGAGGAAGAGGTCACCAACCCATATACTACATAAGTCGCGCTCTTCAAGGGGCCGAGCAACGCTATACCAATATGGAGAAGCTCGCTCTCGCCCTCATCAACGCAGCCCGGAAGCTTCGACCTTACTTCCAGTCACATCAAGTAGTGGTTCTCACCAATTATCCACTGAAGCAAATACTAAGGAGTCCCGAAACGTCCGGACGATTAGCAAAATGGGCTATAGAGCTAAGTGAATACGGAGTAGAATTCAAACCCCGCCCAGCTATCAAAGCGCAAATACTGGCTGACTTTCTAGTCGAAATGACTTCAATGGAAGAAAACACCTCTCTACCTACTTGGTCTGTCAGCGTGGATGGATCTTCCACTGCCACAGGAGGAGGAGCGGGTATCGTCCTAACGAGCCCTGATGGAGATGAGTTCGAATATGCTCAACGATTCGAATTCACAGCCTCAAACAACGTCGCTGAATACGAAGCACTGATAGCGGGAATTCGCCTCGCCCTAGCAGCCGGAGCACGCAAGCTCCTAATCCAAAGCGACTCTCAGCTCGTCGTTAACCAAGTACTTGGAGTTTACGAGGCCAAAGAAGACATCATGGCCAAATACTTAGCTCTCGCGCACACCCTCTTATCTAAATTCGAGAGTTATGAGATAAAGCAAGTACCTCGCTCCAATAACGTCCATGCAGACAAATTAGCTAGGCTAGGAAGCTCCATGGCCAGCATCGGAAGTCGGAAGGTGACGCTCCTCACCTCACCTCAGCCGGAGATAAATTCGCCTACTGAAATACACTACACCGAGGAGGATGAACCATGCTGGTTCACTCCAATCCTGAATTATCTCAAGAAGGGAGAACTTCCAGCGGAATCCACCGAAGCACGAAAGTTAAAAACGAGAGCCGCTCGCTTCGTCATAGTGGGAGAAGAATTATACAAACGAGGGTTCTCATTCCCTTACCTCAAGTGCCTCGACCCGACCACAGCGGATTACGTACTTAGAGAAGTACACGAAGGCATCTGCGGAAATCACTTAAGCGGGAGAACTTTAGCTCTCAAACTACTAAGGCAAGGCTACTATTGGCCAACGATGCATGAAGACGCGAAGAAGTTAGTCCGGAAGTGTAAACCCTGCCAAGAGCATGCAAATATCACTCACCTACCAGCGGCATTAATGCAACCAATTGACAGCCCCACCCCTTTCGCCCAATGGGGGATGGACTTAGTTGGACCATTCCCACCCGCCACAGGAGGACGTAAGTACCTCATTGTAGCAGTGGACTACTTCACCAAATGGGTGGAAGCGGAACCCTTAGCACGTATCCGAGAAGAAGAAGTCATCCAATTCCTATGGAAGAACATCGTCTGTCGCTTCGGAATCCCA
Source organism: Erythranthe guttata (assembly GCF_056151865.1). Taxonomy (NCBI): domain Eukaryota; kingdom Viridiplantae; phylum Streptophyta; class Magnoliopsida; order Lamiales; family Phrymaceae; genus Erythranthe; species Erythranthe guttata. The sequence continues at coordinate 14,580,175 of NC_142534.1, forward strand.
CGTTCCATCATCTCCGATAATGGAACCCAATTCTGCGGTGACAAAGTAAAAACTTGGTGCCTCGGCCTAGACATCAAGCAGTTCTTCACATCCGTAGCAAATCCACAAGCTAACGGCCAGACGGAGGTCACGAATCGCACTATACTCCAACACCTTAAGACAAGGCTTGGGAGTGCCAAAGGGAAGTGGGTGGACGAGTTGCCTAACGCACTATGGGCTTATCGCACAACCCCACGAGCAGCAACCGGAGAGTCGCCTTTCAACCTAGCTTTCGGAACAGAAGCTATAACACCCGTTGAAATAGGTGAACCATCTTGGAGAATCACCAACTACGATCCAACAGCTAATGAAGAAGCTATGCGAGGAAGCCTAGACCTTGTAGATGAGCTACGAGAGATCGCATACATCCGGCAACAGATGTACAAATCACGCATGGCCAAGGCATATAACTCAAAGGTCCGTCCCCGCTCTTTTCAAGTTGGAGATTTAGTCCTCCGAAAAGCTGAAGCCTCTCACCCCATCGGCAAGCTCGACCCAAAGTGGGAAGGACCATATAAAATCACAAAAGTAGTCAACACTGGAGCATATCGCCTAGAGAACATTGATGGACACCCTATACCCAGAACATGGAATATAGGGAACCTCAAACGGTTCTACGCCTAAGGTATACACCTGCCTTACTCCAGATCAGTTGAGGTCACCATCCATACCCCTTCTATATGAAAGTTACTTACAAATTGTCATATCTGCAGGCTCCGCGACCTTCCACGTAACTCGTCTTATAAGCTGTTTCTACATGGTTAGAATATTTCTACTATACAACTAGGTACGTTAACATCCCACCTAAACTGGGGGGCTAGTAATTTTTACTTACATCAGCGAGTCATAATTACATCCCACCATCTTATTACAGATTGAGAGCCAATTACGAGGGGATGCATATTACTCAATCAACGGCCCAAAGAGCGAGAACACTCCAAACCACACCGCCAAGGGTAACTATACTTCCACTAGCATTCAACACACGGATGATCTTATTTACTCCTACTAACGTGAAAAAATAATTCCACTAGCAGGCATGATCACATAGTAACTCGCAGCAACTCACGAGTTGATTTCATATCCCGAAGTGCGAGGAAGAAAAAACATCCCCGTAATATGGTACGTAGATCGGCAATGCACATCCCCTCAGCTTCAATTACTAAGTCTTCAATACAAATGCTTAGACAAAATTCTTTTTTCTCAATTGTATTTGACAGGCATAGAAACGCCAAAGGAATTCATTTTACCATCAGCACAGCAAAACGAACGAGTACAAGCAAGACGTGGAAGAAGAAGAACAAGTGTAGTACAATCACTTGGAACAATTTTTATCAAGTCAATTTTTCTTTTTTCTTTCTCGCTCCACCAGTAGTTATTTACCTTTGCCTCACGTAGGCCCATCGCATTAGTCATTTACTTACATTCGCCTCACATAGGCATGTAACAATTCTCCTTTGCTATCGTTGAATAAATAACACTTTTTCGCTTTACTATCTACGCATTTACGTCTATACAAATTATCTCTTACCATGAGTTCAAGTCAAAACCACCCCACAAACACTTAGAGAGATTTAGATAATCCGTATAGCCTGGCCAGCTGGATTATCTAGGTCCCTTTAGCTGTTTCACGAGGTGCTACATTTAAAACGTGGCCACGGACAAAAATATCATAGACCCAAGTGGTCCAAACAAAGGGCACGACCCCTAACAAAAACCTTGGGAGATTGATCCCCTCCTCAAGTACATCGCGTATAATGCTAATGTAAACACATAGAAGCGACGCATTAATTCTCGACAATGTCAAAATAAATAAATCGAAATATAAAACTTCAAAGTCAAACGAGGAAGAAATTCAAATAAAATAGTAGTGGACATACCCAACTACATCAGCGATAAAAACAAACTAAGAAATCCATAGCAAAAATTTAAAAAAAAAAAAGGGGGGAAAAATTAACTACTCTAGCAAATAAATCTAAACTCCCCTACCGCGAGCGGAAGACGTACCCACAGTGGAGTCATCCGCAACCATGTCATCCACGAGCTCTGTGCCCGTCACATTGACATCTACCTCATCCTCCTCTTCATCGGATATGCCAGCTTCCATCCCACGAATCACTTCCTCGCTGATACCACCCGCATCGCGCAGATATTTGCGACAAGCACGCACTAATGGCTTATATACCACAGCCAATGCATGCTCCTCAATCATAGCGACACACTCATCACTACCTCGGAAATTAGCCTTGGTCTCCTCCACAATGGAATCTTTATAAGCCGCACCGCCTGATGTGGTGAGGAACCTTTTCCCCGTCGCCTTCTCGATTTCATATTTCTCTTTGAGCTGATCGTAGCATTCGTTCAACTTATGAACATCATCTTTATAAGCCTTCGCATCACCACGGATAACCTCGAGCTCCTCCGTCCTCTCAGCAAGCTCCTCTGTCCTCCGAGCAAGCTCTTCAGAGCGTAGAGCGAGATCGGACCGCGCTTCCTCCAACTGACTTAGAAGCTCATCCTCACGTGCTTGACTTCGAACCCGATCCCCTTCCTTACTAGCTTCCGCATTCCTACCGTGCTCCACGAGGTATCTCCAAGTCGCTACCAACTAAAAAAAAAAAAAAAAAAAAAAAAAAAAAAAAAAAAAAAAAATTTTACACAAGGAAGAGAGGGAGTAACGCCAAATCTTGTTTTAAGTAAACAAAGACTCACCCGACAGATGTCCCCACCGGCTAACTCCAACATGTGAGAAGGACCCTTACCAGACATCCGAGCACGATCATACTCCCGAACAAATCCCTCGGTACTCAACAAGGGCAAATCATGGTCCGACACATCCCAATACGACTCCTTACCGTCGCGATTCACACCATAGGTAAACAATTGTTTCCCTCCTCCACCATGGAAAGCATAAGTCTCCTCTGGATCTACCCGTGGACGCTTAGGCACAGCCACATACTCAGTATCCACCCTCTTTCCCTTGCCACGATCCCTCTTCGGTGGACGCTCTTCCACTACGCCAGCACTGCTACGATCATCTGCTACTACTCGAGGACTTTCTACATGAACCTCCTCGCGAGGCAAACCATTCGAAGAACCTCCCAACTTAGAGGGAACCTTCTTCGATACCTTTTTCGACGTCCCATTCGCCTTCGCTCGAAGTGCCGCAAAGGTGATACCACCATCTACAAAAGATAACAAACACATAAAAAACATGAGGTATACATGACCAAAGAACTACAAAAAAAAAAAAAAAAAAAAAAAAAAAAAACAAAACAAAAAAACAATTCAAAGCAACAAAAGGATATACGATGCTGACCCTCCACCGTCGGTATCAAACTCCTCGGATCAAATTCCACATCGCACAACCCAGATTCCTCAATCCTCTTCGCCATATTTGCAGTTATCGCGAAACTCTCACACGTAGGATTCCAAACTACGGGAACGTCAAAAGTGGGAGCCCTCACGTAAAAGAAATAGGTCTTCCATTTCCCCAAAGATAGCTTCACACTCTTCACGAATTGGTAATGAACGCGAGGATGAAAGCAAAAGAAAGGCATCTTAGTGGGCCGATGTAACGTAAATAACGCCTTGAATAAACTCACAGACACAGGCAGACCTACTCGAACCACCCTAAAATGAAATGCCTGGAACATCAGAACAGCAGTGGGCGTTAGCTGACTGTACCCAATCTTGAATTCCTCGCAAACCTTCAACAAGGTAGGATGCGGTGTAATCTGAGATGTGCACATCAAGTACCCCAAAAATACCGTATGAAACCCATCGGGTGGCGAATACAAGCGATCGCCCTTCCTAGGCAACAACAACTCCACATTACTCGGCGCTCCAGATAAACGACGAATAGAATGCAACTGCTCTTCAGTCAATACACTGTCAAAATCAACTAAGTCCAAATTAATTAGCTTCTTTTTCTTTTGCCTTCTACTATCAACCTCAACATCACCCGGCGGAATATCATCTTCCTCCTCCTCCTCGACCATCGGCTCAACTTCACTACTTGACACCGGATGTTCACTCGCCAAAGGAGCTTCATTCGAATCATCGCTATCACTCCCAAAATCCACGACTTGACGCATATAATGACGTCTACTAGAACCCACTTCATCAACAGTAGGGCAAACATTAATATTGTTACGCACTTCTACATCGTCACTCCACGATTCAATGATTTCTCGCCGACCAAAACTTCCACCGTTTAAAACACCACGCGAATCAGCACCCCCGGATAATTGCCCGTCAATTTCGCCCGAATCGGGCTCAGAACCGGGCTGTAACGCGCCCTCACGCGCGCGCGTGGCCCCAAAAGGGGCAGATCCACGCGCGCGCGCGTCACCAGCCTGCACAGCACCACGTGCAGCACTCCCATTGGCCCCCGCGCGCGCGTCCCCTTCACCCAACCCACCAGACGCGCGCGCGCGTCTCTGCAAACCTCCCCCAATCACGCGCCCACCGCCGCCAAGTGGACCAATGGTGCGCGCGCGTCCCTCCAACTCGCCAACCGACGCGCGCGCCCCTCTTTCTCTCTCCTCCACCGACGCGCGCGTGCGTCTATCGGGAGGCGTGCCCGACGCGCGTCCCACCAAAGCTGCTGGCCCACGTGGCCGGCCAACCCTCCGTCTCTCCTCCTCGATCCGGGTGCAAGCCGCCGGCTCCGTGGCTTCACTCGGCTTCCCACCCGCCTGGGAGTGCGCGCCCCCTCTCACACACATCCGCCCGGCAGCTTGGCTCGAGCCAACGCCCGAAGCCAAGCTTGCTACAAACCCCCTGTTATTTGATACTCGTGAATTTCCTGCTGCAGATCCAATTTCTACACCCAATGGTACAAGTTTCTCGCGTTCCATACTCACCGTACCAAAAGTTTTCTTACACCCTTCCACCGGATCTCGAAGTTTAATTCGTAAAGATTTCGAATTACCCGAGTTCGACATGAGATAAAATTTTTCTCCGACGAAATAATCAAGCAACAAAAAATTTCTACTCTACCGATATAAAATAAAAGAACAGAAAGCAGAAGAAGACCTAAGGTTAAAGATACATACCCATATCTATTACGCAAGAGTTGAAGTAAATTCTTTCCACCACAAAAGGAGTATATTTATTTGGCCCCTGGTATATTATTTAAAACCCTTAAATATATACCTCGCTGCCAAATAAATACAATTATTCCTTATTCAAATTAAGGAATTAATTCACCACCAACGGAAACAATTCACTCCACGACGCAATTAACTCTCGACACGACCCGGGTCCCTCTACACAAGTCTCCGTCTCGAATCGAGAGTTGGGGGGCTTAATGATATACCTAATTGGGCCGACCCAATGGACCCCAATTTATTTAATAATTAGGCCCAATACACGAAAGTATTCGGGCCCATTACACGAAAACCCAAGCACCTTCAAAGTAAGGCTTGGGCCCAACAAAATAAGCCCAACTCAATTAACGACATATAAATAGAAGTTTTATTCATTTGTAAAGGTACGTTCTCATTATTGATAATCCACCACGAGTTTATTCTCTCTATTCTCTTTACGATCCGTACATCTGACTTGAGCGTCGGAGGGGTTTCCGCCGGATCAACCCCCGGCTTAGTTCACGTGTGCTTATTTTGTAGGGACCTCAGGATCATCGAGTTGTCAAGCTACTGATCCGCTTTGCTCTCCCAACTCATTTTTCCATACCCCTTAGGTGAGCTATATTTTAGCTTCATCACATATTATTTCTCGGTTAGATTTCCAATTGAATATGAAATACATTTTTCGTATTTTACTCTGATTAATTCAACTCTAAGTATTAATTATCTCTTATCAGCTATCACATCATTAATCAGAATATAAATGTTAATTAATAATTATATTTATCAAGAGTAAACATCTTTTGGTCAAATACAAGACATGGCACGTGCGGCATCTCCCCAGTTGTCTTGGGACCCGACCCGAGGGGCTCACATATTCAAGGCATCTTAAATATTACAATAACACTTTTTTTAGGGTTGATACATTTGGACCACTTCACTAGTGGAGTATTTTTTTATTTTTTTATTTTTTTATTTTTTTATTTTTTTATTTTTTTAATTTTTTATTTTTATTTTCGTTAAATTAATAATGAAAATCAAACGGGTAGGATTTCACAAGCTTAAATTACAATTAAAGTTGGAGTCATAATTCTTTTTTGTCAAACCAAATGTGAACTGTTTTTCATGTTTAAAAAAAGAACAACTAATAATATATATAATAAGTGACGATATAAGTCTGTCTAATTAGCTCTCTTTTTCTATTGAAGCTTAATTGTTTATTTTGTTTATATATAATTAGTGGAAATGTACGATAGCGATTGATTCCAAGTAAATGCAGTAGTATATCAATAAATTAATAGTCGATAAATTAATAATATGTTTAAATAATAATATCTCTCGGTGCCTGCTCTGTATAAACGTAGTTCAATAATTTAGTATTTCGCTGAATTAATAAAAGTTTTTTAGTATTGGCTGTATTAATTTATAGATATTTCACTGTAGCTTGTTAATTACATGATCACAAGAATGACCACTCTCCACGTATTAATTATGAATAAATTAAATATCTCTTTTTTTTTATATATAAAAAAATATTATCATTAAAATCACATCCTACCATTTGCTAATTTTGTTTTGTTCATAATCATTCTATTAGTTGTGTAGTTGTGCTTACACTAGTTCATATAATTGATGTGGTTACATGTGAACATAATAATTTGAATGATTTAGTTTCACTAAAATAATCACCTTGGAATGAAGTTACAAGATGCACGTATAATAAGAATATTTGTTTGTTCGAATTTACTAAGTACATGGATTATGATCACATCAGATATCGTACCAAGGATATTCCGGTATCTAACTCAAAACGAAAAAAGGTTACAAGATTCCGGCATCTAAGTCCAATAAAAATGTTATATTTCGGTGAAAAGTATCAGGTGATCCAGCACCATAGATCTGTACAAATAATTCCACTAAACACACATACACATGGATGTGTGTTATTATGTGTAGATTCATGGTGTAAGATAACCCGATATATTCATACAGTGTAGCATTTACGAAACTATATAAGAGATTCAACTCAACAAAATATTCGTATTTATTAGATAGGATAAAATAAAAATGTTGGCTAGCTCATTGAAGTTGACTTTATGATTTTATTCAAGTTTAAAAGATTAGACGAAGTAGTAATGAACATAAAACTTTTTTCTATTATTTGACTTGTCCAAAAGCTGTTCTAGGCAATATTTGTTTTTATATATGTTTATATATAAATAATAATTAAAAAATTAATTGTATTAATGTTTCCTACCAAACGTTAGGGTTAGCCATTGCATCCGGAGGCAAAGACATTTATTTATCCAACTTCTATGAAATGGGCAGCAACTAATTAATTTACTAGACTATACTACTTTTGCTGCTTAGCTACAAGTTTTCAATTTTTTAGATAAACTAAAATAGTTAGGATATGGGATAATTATATGTATATAAAAGCTTCCAAACAAACACCTAATTTTTTTAGAGTTATTTTAGCAATTATTAGTATTGACTATTTCAGAATTGCGACGAGGGTTCTGTAGATGCTACGCCCGATGAAATACACCAGGTATAGTATCTCATAAACCGTGACGAGCACTGCGTCATTAATAAAAAATAAAATTAATAATTTTGTATATAGTATTTTATTTTGTTAACGTTCGTAAATTGAAGTACATTAGCTAAGTACATTAACTCTCCTCAACTAGGATGATTTAAATTTTGATTTTTATCATTATTATTAAGAAAAAAGAAATAAGGAAAAACTTGAAATAGGAAGCAAACAAATATAAAGTTGAGTATCATTTTCAAGACAAAGAAACAAGAAAATGGACCCCCTCTTCCTCTTCATACATGCACCCACCTCTTTTTTTTTTTTTTTTTTCCTTTTTTTAATAATTAATTAATTTTATTTATTTTTTATTTTGGTGTTTGGAAGAACTTTGCGTAGTATTTTTGATAGCTCAAAAATTCAAAATGGTAGACTACCCCAACGTACGTCATAAGTTATAGCCATCATTTAATTCTCATCTCTATCCTCTAACCAAAAAATGCTAATTAATATGATATTTTTCTATAAGGGCTAGCTGACCTAATAGGTTGAGTCTAAAAGAACCTCTTGTTATTTAACCGACTTACGACGTTCTTACCTGCACTTTTTCAGATTGAACTCGTCACACATTGTTCATCTAGTATGATTTAAGTTACATCGTCTCTCGTATAACATGTCAACTATCGTACATAAATGGACTTTAGTATTACTCAAAGCATTTTGCATCACTGCAAACTCTTTCGTTGACGTCTTAGCTAGGAAAGATGAATTAATTTATCATGAAAGAAAATAACTAAAGTAATACGTTTCGACTATGCTCAGTATACATAATACCGACATCCACTGCTACGTATTTGAGGTAGCTAGTTGAAGGGGTAAAGTTTGCTTGTTAACCTACAAAATAATTGAAAACACTAGGTGGCTCGTTAGACTAACCCAACGGTTGCAGCTCGAAGCTCGAGTCATAAATTGTTTGCACTGTATAAGCAATTAAGCATTATTTGACTTGCAAAATAGAACGTATATTGTTTGTAGTAACACATATATTTAGGTTGGTTTGACGTGTTTTTCTTGTAGAAAATCGATGTGGGCAATGCGATTCCAGTCGTTAATCTCATAGGATATTAGATTGATATGTCTAATTAGGCCAACTCAATGGGTGTACAATTTCTTTATTTATTGGGCCACGAACCCAATATTGAAGACCACTACCATCGATGCCAAATCACCTTCAATTAAGTTTGGGCCCAACAACTAATTAAACTTCAGTCCAACCAATGAGGATAAATAAATGTTTTAATTCATTCAGCTTTAAGGGAGGTTCAATATTCGAACTATACAACTGCTCGTATTCGATCTACGACTTTTACTGTCCACACACCTGACTTGAGCGTCGGAGGGGTTTCTTCCGGATCAACCTCCGGCTTAGGTTTACGTGTTCTATGATCGCAGGTACCTTAAGTTCATCAAGCTCGTAAGCCAGTGATCCAGTTTGCTCTTCCAGCTCATCCTACCACAATAACTTAAGGTGATCTAATTCTAGCATCATCATACATAAATTAGTAACATGTAACAATTAATAAAACGAGCAAATGGACGTAAATAATCAGCTGCAAGCTGTTAGTAGTAATGAACGTGTGAGCTAATACCAATTAATTTATATATACATACACCCACGCATAAATCAACACATTTCTTACGCAGAAAACATGATTAATAAAAGTTTAGTGACAGTACTTAATTAGGCAATTTGATTAACGAGTAATCACAGCTGAATTAATGACCCATTAATCTATCTAATTTGCCTCTTCCCAGTTCCCACTAGAGTCAAAATTAAGATGAACCACAAATTAAATTTGGTCAACTCCCAAACGATCACTTAACCTGAAACCCAAGTTTTTGTATGCTTCAAAGGATTAAATAACGCTAACTTTACCATAAAAACTTGTGAACATAAACCATTCCACGTTAGTATGAACACATGGACAACTATACTATATTTCTCAAATAATACAACTATACACAATATATATATATATATATATATATATTATATGTATTATATATATGGTCCCCCAATCAAATGGGATTATTCATATTAATTTAATTGATTAATTAATTGTTTGTATTTTTACATCTTCCATTAATTTTGTTCAAGAGTTGAGGCCACGAGGGAACGAGAAAAATTGATTTTTTTTTTTTTACCAAGTTGGTGTTCTTATAATAGTTTTGACTTCTCATGGTATCCACATATTATGTTGTTGTATGAGCATCTTCAATGGTTGTGTCACCAAATTATAAAGAACGAATGAACAATGTTTTAACACATCAGTTTTCGATAATATTGTGTATATATATATATAACGCACTGCTTTTTAGTACTTCTTTCGTTTCCTTTTAATTTTTGTTTTTTTAGCTTTGCACAAGGATTCAGGATTTTATTAAATGTGTCTTGATTTTAAGAAAATACTATATGATTTTAAACTAAAATGACCTTGTTTTTTCACTAACAAGGGAGATAAATGAGTTTAAAAAACAAGAATAACGTTCGAAAAAGGTTAATAAGGATATAAATTGGAAATTAATTAATTTTATGCAGTGTTGAAAACTTAAAGTGACAGATAATATGAACGAAAAAGTTTCTAAAAAATGACAAATATCGTGGAAAAGATGGAATACCATTCTCTAATAACTTGACTTTTTGAAATAGAACTTAGAGGGTGTTTGGCTAAGCTTATAAGATGTTAAAAGGAGATTATAAGATGTTTTAGAGCTTATAAGCTATTCCAAAGTGTTTGGTAAATTTTAAAAAGAAAATCTTATTTTTTTTTTTAAAATAAGCTGTTGGAGAGCAAATAAGATCTTTTTAAAAAAGTACCTCTACCCCACCTTTTTATTTAAGATCTTATAATGAGTAAAAATAGGAAATAAGTTCATTATCCAAACAATCTAAAAATTAATTCTAAAAATAAGATATAACAGCTTATTAGCTCTTAAAACATCTTATTAGATCTAAGAGCTTATCAGCTGTTTAAAATAAGCTTAACCAAACACCCTCTTAATTATGGAAGATAAAATGATAATATATATACAAAATGACAATGCTTTTTCACTTTTTCAATATCAGATAGAACCTTGGTTCCATTTTACAGATTCTTTTGAAATTCTTGGTTCCATTTTAAATTAAAAAAAACTAACAAATTAAAAAGAAAAGTCAAAATCAAGTAAATGACTTGTTTGAATTTGGGGCTCAATCCTACGGATTGGATTGAAGTTTTTGACCTTAAAAGTTCGAAGCTTATTGTTTTATAAAATAATTAGTTTCACACTTGACAGCAGCATGATTAAAAATTATAATATATATACCAGCATACTAAAGCGAGCCTAGGCTTTGTGTGGGGGAGCCGTCGTCCAATTACATAACACCAAGATAAAATTAGCTAAAACAAGAATACGTAATTCAATAAAAACTCAATTATCTATTATTAGATCACGAGACGTTTAATACAAAAACTCATTCGAAGGGTAAGATAAACCATAATATTATAATATTTAGTTAATTATAGCTAATCTTTCCAATCAAACGAAGTCTAAAATTATAACTGTGAAATGACCAATAGTAGAACAGGTCTATTTTATGCTATAACGGGGGAAATACACGGAGTATATATTTACCATTTATATACACACAAACACATACACACTCACGTTGGTGTACGTGTGTAGATCAACGATAAAAAATTACTCCATAAAAAAAATGTTAAGATGAATCATAGATTTACCAATCTAGTAGGGTATTAGGTAAGATCTTTAAATGCGCAACACAAAGTTTTTGGCCTTATTCGAAAGCTTAAAAAATAATTAACGGTGTGGCGGCGTACGTAATAAAACGCACAAACCCAGGGGCATTCACGTCAAAAAAAAAAAAAAAAAGAAAAAAGAAAAAACTGATGATGAGGTGTGGGACCCACCCGCCAAAAACGACGTCGTGCAATAATAAGGGTTTCGGGTACCGTGACCGTGACAAATCTGGGCGTCAATAAATATCCGTTCGGGTACTCTTATTTTCCATTTTCTGATCTTCTTTTGTATACAGAAATAGCAAAACAGAAGTTCAATACCCGCTCACTGTGTGTAGATTTGCACACACACACACACACACACACCTCGTTTTCAGCGCTTTCTCTCTCTTCTCTCCTTTCCTTTTTCAAGCAAAAGCTGTAACCGAAAGCTTTTTCTTTCATCATCTAATCTGAGGGTTTCCATTTATGTTTTTTTTTTTCTGAATTTTTTAATTTAATTTTTTAATTGGTTAAAAAGTTTAGAATGTTTAGTTCAAGAGATATGAGTGGCGAGTTTTTGAGCAGTAGAGAATTTATGGGCTCCGATTTGTTTCTGAACCAAACAACAACGCAGCAGCATCAGCAGCAGCAGCAAAATCAGCACCACCACCAGCCGCCGCCTCAGCCGCCGCCGCAGGGTGGCGGCGGCGGATTGGCTCGGTATAGGTCGGCGCCGAGCTCGTTTCTGGCGGCGCTACTGGATTCGACGGCGCCGGAGAACAGCAGCAGCGGCGACGAATCTGAGGCTATTTTCTCCGCGCTGATGGGTGGTCAGAAGAACGGCGGCGGTGGTGGTGGTGGTGGTGGTGTTGATGATCAGATGCAGTTTCATCAGATGAAGCAGGAAGTGGCGGTCGAATCGGAGCCCCGACCCGGATCCATGAACGGGCAAATGGGTTCTGTTGTCGGGTCTTATTCTGTGGGTATGGATAGTGGGGTTGATTTGAGAATGAATAGTAATACCTCCTCCAATTCCATTAATCTTCTCCGGCAAAGCAGTTCTCCTGCTGGATTCTTCAATGGTACCTCTTTTTATTTTTTATTTATTTTAATAATTTAATTTGATTGAGTAATTACGAAGAAATGATTATTGATTCGAGTAGGGTTGACTTTATTTATTTTTAGCCATTTTTTTTGGATCCGGAATATTAGGAAAGTTGGAAACAAAGAAAAGCTTAAATTAGTTTCTTGATATTTTTGGATTTAATAAATCTCACAAATATATTCTTTTCATACCTCCAAATTAATTGATGCCCTCTTTTTATTCTTGAGAATTAAGGATATATTCCATTTGAATAAATAAAATTAATCGCATATAATCTTAGCTACATTCTTGGGAGTTTTTTTTTTTTTTTTTTTTTTTTTTATAAATAAATGGAATAAAATTGGTTGAAACAATTGTTTGTGTACCACAGGATTTGGTGTAATGGGAGATGTAGGAAACTATAGAGTCCAAAGTCATGCAAAACCGAATTCGTCTTCGGCGAATCACAATATGAACTTCTCTTCGGGTCCATCTTCGAGCTCGAGATTCATGCCTAGCATACCCGAAAATGATCAACTATTGAGAAATCGCAATAATAATAACACTAGTGCTAATAATAATAATAATAACGGCGGACGAGAATTCGAGGATGTTAATTTCCCTCAAGACTCGTGGAATCATTCCCCACCTTTCAATGGTTTGAAGAGAAATCGAGACGGTGATCCCAAAATGTTTTCCAATTTCAACGGATTCGAAAATCAGGTACGGTTATTTATTTATTAAATTCTTTTTTTTTTGGGGGTTATTAGTTATAGATTATTACTAAGATACGTGTCGATTATTTTGATTAGAATGGGGAGAGTAGAAAGAATTCGTCTGGTTTGGTTCACCATTTGAGCTTGCCGAAAACATCTAACGAAATGGCGGAAGTGGAAAATTATCTGCATTTTCAACAGGACACGACTCCATGTCAAATTCGGGCCAAAAGGGGTTTTGCTACTCATCCGAGAAGTATTGCAGAAAGGGTAATTAAATAAATTAAATAATAATTCACGCATATTTTCAGTTACCTTTATTCATTTGTTTGATCAAACAAGAATCTATTTTATGTACGACAAACTCGAAATACATAAATAAATAAAAATACGATCGATTTTTTTTTATTCTTCACATTCGCAGGTGAGACGGACTAGGATTAGTGAAAAGATGAGGAAGTTGCAAGATCTTTTCCCAACTATGGACAAGGTAATTAATATTTTAATTTTATTTAATTTTATCTTTATTGTACTCCTATGATAAATATAACACATATTATTCTTGTTTTCGGGTTTTTTTTTTCTTTTTCGTTTTGATGAAATAATTTGTATGGCAGCAAACAAGCACAGCTGACATGTTGGACTCGGCAGTTGAGTTCATTAAAGAGCTTCAGAAACAAGTCCAGGTAATAAGAACAAATTTAAATGATAAATCCCTTTCAATTATCAACCAATGTAATTAAAAAGAATCACATGAAATTAAATTTTCAACCAACTTTCATCTTCCCCTTGTGTGTATATATATTATATATATATTCATCTATCTTTTTTTCTTCAGACGCTCACGGATATTAAGGGAAAGTGCATTTGTTCGAATAAACCTCAATAACGACCAATCCTACTACGTAATACGTAGTCGTTTATTTCCGAGAAAAAGAAACCGAAAAGAAAAAAAGAAATTTATTACAACCTCGGAAGATTAGAAGATTGATTCGAACAAGAGAAGTGGCAAATGTATTGTTCTTTGGGGTTGTAATATTTTAGTATATGATCTATAGGTAGTTTTTGCTCTCTAGTTTTAATGAATAATTTATGTATAGGAAGTGATTTAGGCTTTTTTAAGCCTGTATTTTGTTGTACCTGATTGTGTTTTAGTTGAGAACAAATATTACACTTTATTGAAAAAATGGTTTCTTTTTTCTTTTGTCTTTTTCTTCTTTTAATTTTATGAAAATATATATATTTTTATAGAAGTTATTATATCCTAATATCCACAATCTATAAATGGTTTTAATTTACATTGAAATGTTCACTAAATCAATCTAAGTTGACTTGTTTATATATGTTTGCCTAAATATGAAAATAAAATATGTTCGGCCCCTCTTCATAAAAGTTTTAATGCATTTCGCCAATGGGAAGTAAAATTGTGGTTCCCCTGGTGGTTATAATGTGAAATCTATGTATTTGATTTAATGGACATTCATATCAAAGTATTGTATGAATGTTGATTTTGTTAGTGTAATTTGAATTTCAATAATAATAATCTTATTATATAGTTTTATACATATTTATTATTACAATTTTTTTTTCATTTATTTGTATAATTGTTTTTTTCACTTTTATATTACACGGGAAGAAATACTAGTTGATTATAATTTTAATAATAGCAATATCGAATTGGCTTTTGATATTTTTAATATTTATTTAAAAATGTCCCTTTCTTGCTAAGATAAAAGAAAATGTCCAAATTAAAGTATACCACCTCTAAATATGAGTCTTATGAAAATATTTTGGGAGTTGTTTCAAAGTTAGAGAGTATTATAAAAACTCATTGGAACATCTCATGTAGTTAATTACTTTCTAGGATGTACTTCAATTTTTTACAGAATGATTAGAGGGACAACGATAAATGTATGACTAAATCAATTATCAACGATAAATGTATGACTAAATCAATTATCATCGTTCATTACAGTTGGAGTAGTATAAATACGAGTAGACCGACCCTAACAAAGCTTAACGAGGAAAATATAAATCGGAAGTGAGGTTTGAAATGAATCGTGTTTGAGATTATTTTTTTGAAATACAAAATTATAAATACTAAAAGGAGTATTATATGATACATAGTTGTAGATATTAGAATTTATTTTGATATTTTTACTATTTAAAGTAAAAATATATGGTCCGACCACGAAATTTCTATGACATAGCATGTTGTCTGGAACATAGGTCTCTGCAACAGGCTCCACCAACGATACATGAATGACAATATGCAATAATTTATTGAAAATTTACGGACAAAATTGAACAATCTTACCTATAATTACATATCCTTCCAAACATTTTTCTTCGGTTCCACTTATAACTCAACAACGCAAATAAAGTGTACCAATAGTTGGTTGATTCAACACAAACAACAATCTTCCATTCGAAAACGCGCTAGCCAGAGAAGACTTCCATATCTTTTCACAAGCTCCGAGGAACCGACAAGAAAACAGCAGATTCAAGAATGTTGTTCGACATGTTGTCGTGGACAAAGAAAATCCTCAACCAACAAATATTACGATTCGAGAATATCCGAGTTTGAACTGTACTGATTTCAGAAGTTTCGATATCCGATTTCTCCAAATCTATTTGGAACGAAATCGGAATTCCATATAAAATTATCGAAAATTTCGATTTCCGATGCGATGTTTAGTTCATAATATTTTGATTGTATTTCAACAAATATAATATAATCTTACGATATGTTTTGTAATTGCATAATATAACTTACGATATATTTAAATGAAAACTTTAAATACAAAGGGTTAAGTTATTAAAACTTTAGAACAAAATAATTCCCATCAGAAACTCTCAATTGCATTTTTTCTTAGTAGAAAGTCTCTGTTTTTTTTGAAAGGATTAAGATAAAATTTTATTAAGACGAATCAGAGCTAAGTACTTCCAGTAGAAAGTCTGGAACTACAAACCAAGAATACGAGAGCGCAAAATAAAGAGATTTTCTAGCTAAAGTGTGGGCCGCCATGTTGGCGACGCCTACACTCGGATAACTTGGATTGTAGATGAGAGATGAGGTTTGCAGAGTCTTGTACTAGTCCTCCTAGAGGTGAACGATCATCTTGTTTGTTGGAGTTGATGGCAGAGACGGCAATGGCACAATCCAACTCGATGAGAATATCTGTGAACCCCGATTCACGCAGTCATATACAAGCTTGTCTAAGAGCAATCACCTCGACCATAGTAGCTTCAAGGGAACCTTCAAAAGATTGGGTTCTGGCAAGAATCAGTCTACCCTCCCAATCTCGGATTATTAAACCAACACCAAATATGTCTTCCTCGCGGAACAATGCACCATCAATATTGGCTTTTAATTGATTAGTTGGTGGTTTTCGCCAATGAGACTCCAGTCTTTGGGACGTATCCGATACCGGGAGCTTAAAATTAGCATCAATCCACTCAACTAGAGAGTCTTTAGCGGTCCGAATAATGGTAAAGTGATTAGGATAATTGCCTCTCCAGATCAACATGTTCCTCCCTCTCCATTAGTTGTATAAGAGAGAAACTACAGCAGCCACATAGGATTTGTCGGCACCAATACAAAGTCTACGTACCGAACCATCCGGTGAAGTCATCAGAGTATTCGAAATTTATTTCAAGATTACTTTTCTGCCAACAATTCATAGCAAATTGACAATTAAGAAACACATGCTCTTCCGTATCAAACTCCCCATTACACAGTGGACAAATATGGTAAGCAGATTTAAAATTGTACTTACCTGATTTTGAAGCTTTCCAGTAGATAGTATCCGAAAGACAAGAATTGCTGAGTTTGATCACTCGTTTAATGGCTTTAACATCGTTGCCATTAAACAAGGTTCTTAACAAATGCTCATTCCATATCCATTCGCCCTCGACTATCAGATCTTTAACTCGTAGTGCCTCCGAGCCTTGCACAACGCTAGTAGTCAACCGGTAACCATCAATAGCTAGAAGTCAATCTTGAGACCATACGTTGATGCTTGAGCCATTCCCAACTCGCCAAGCACACCCGATTAATAGCTTCTTTGACCGTCCAACTAGAGAGGGCAATCCTAGATAAGTGTACCTCCCGAAAACTCATTATTGATGCCCGATATACTTTTTGTCGTTAAACGTTGAGCATTCTCTAGGTTATCACTGAATTGGAGACCCGATTTTGTCAAATTGATCTCTTGTCCAGAGGCTGTCTGATACAGCTCAAGGATTTCTTTGATTCGTTGGCATTCGTTGTTGTTCCTACATTTGGTTTTATTTATTGCATTTTGTTGAACTCTCCCTCGGATTTTCTTGCATAATTTTGAAAAAAATGTTGAAAAAAATTGTAATTTCGATTATATCCGAATTTGAAACAAGAAATTTTAAATTTGTAATTTTTGAAATTTTCGAAATTCCTCCGATCCCGAGGCATTTCAAAATCGGATGAATTCTTGCATTCCGAATTTTTTTAGGGGGTAAAGTGCATAAATTTGAAATTTACAGGGGGTGATGTGCAATTTTCCCTATATTTTATTTTTTTAAAAAAGAAAGAAAATGAGAGAGAGAGAAAGAAAAACAAGCTATAATTCTGTATGTAATGGCGGCTACTCCGAGTCTCCGACGAAGTCAAAGTCAACTATTCAGAGCTCATACATTTCCTCCTCCTTCTCCCCTCTTTTTATCTATCCACCGATTTAGAAAGCTACGTATTTGAAATCGACCGGTCTCGTTTTTTCCCCTTTTTGATCGGCCGATCGCGGTATCGGAATTCCGGCGGCGGCGCGTGGAGTTTAGGGGGGAGGAGAGATGTCGAATTCATACGGAGGCGATTTCGGCAACAAAATCGACTACGTATTCAAAATCGTACTGATCGGCGATTCGGCGGTGGGGAAATCGCAGCTACTCGCTCGATTCTCGAGGAATGAGTTCAGTTTGGACTCAAAAGCCACAATCGGAGTTGAATTCCAGACGCGAACCACTACCATCGATCACAAAACCGTCAAAGCTCAGATTTGGGATACCGCCGGCCAAGAGAGGTACTCTATTTTCTTTTTTCTTTTTTAATTTTCAGTATATACAATTTTTTTTAATTAATCGTGATTTTTTTTTTTTTTTTTTTTTTTTTTTTTGTGGAGAATTAGCTAGGTGATAATTTTTCTTATGCAATGGAATTTGGTTTTCTTGTTATACATTTGGAGTAGACTTTTGTTGATTAGAATGCTTGGAAATTTAATATTGATCTTGGTACAAAATTCGAATCTTACAGCATTTTGTTACCGCAGTGAGCCTCGATTGAACTTGCTTGAGGCAAATAATAATTATTATTATCACTCTTTTTGATTAAAAGCCGATTATGTTCAATTATACACTTTGTATTGTTAACATGTTATTTTGTGATCATGCGAAAGTCGGGTGTATATTTGTTTCCTCCCATGGGCGAAAACTGGAGATGACTTGAAATATCCGTTAGCTGTTATTTTTTAGCAGTAATTCTACGTTTGATGAATATCGTAAAGTTCATCTTATTGAAGCATTTCAACAATGGCGTCAATCCGTTTCTAATGCATGAATTAGGAAAAAAACATTTTAATTGACAATAGCCATGTGTGTAGCCTCATCCGTAGTGCGAGAATTCGTTAAAGTTGATGAACGCTACCACACCGTGATTAACATATACCTATGTGATTTTAAAATGTAAAAATTCAACAAGAAATTAATGTTTAATAGCATGCAAGGGAAAATACTATTTTTTTGAATTGAATTAAAAAAAAAAAAAAAATCAACTCAAATACATACTTTAAACGTATTAGATTTCATTTGCATTGATGAATTTGATAGGTTTCAAGAATTCCACGCCACAATTTTAAAATCTTGAACTGTATTTCGCCCTATTTGCTATACATTTGCATGCAGATCCTTAAAACTTGCAAATCCTAGGAATGTAGTTCCCCTGGGGTGCACAGGAAATCCGGAAGCTGGAAAAACCAACCGAAAGAGAATATTCGGTTTGAATTAAAAAGGGACCGAACATTGGTTTTTGTCTGAGAAGAAAGAAATGTCAGGGGAATTTTGTTGATTCATAGGTAGATATCATTATATCATATACGAGTGGTCTTTTTCCTTCATTTCATGTTGTCCTAAATTGTAATAAATTTTAGAGAAGTTAACTCATACTTTGATTACTTCAACTGGTACAAGTAGATCATATAATTCGAGCCACCTAAACAAGGAACGGTAACTTAGCAACTAATGATAATCATTGACCTGGAAAATTCTATAGACTCGTTTCCGGTTATACTTTTTTAGATTCAGTTCCAACAGGTTATCCTGTGAATCGAGTTTATAATTGCTGATTATTTGTGCACTTGGATGAGTTCAGATATAGAGCAGTGACAAGTGCGTATTACAGAGGAGCGGTTGGGGCAATGCTAGTTTACGATATCACGAAACGGCAATCGTTCGATCACGTAGCCAGGTGGCTGGAGGAATTGCGTAGCCATGCTGACAAGAATATTGTGATTATGCTTGTGGGCAACAAATCCGACCTCGGAACTCTTCGAGCTGTATCAACAGAAGATGCTAAAGATTTTGCGCAGAGGGAGAATCTTTTCTTTATGGAAACATCAGCGCTCGAGGCCACAAATGTTGAGCCGGCTTTTCTGACTATTTTGACCGAAATTTATCGAGTTGTCAGCAAAAAAGCTCTCGTTGCAAATGAAGCAGAGTCGGGAGGAAATGAATCCCTTTTGAAAGGGACTAATATTGTTGTTCCTGGACAAGAATCGGTACCTTCCGGGAGCAAGTCCACCTGTTGTGGATCTTCGTAGGTCTTTGTAATGTTCCCATTTTTTTCTTACTTTTTTTTTAATTTTTTTTTACATTTTGAGGAATTGTAATTTTGGACGAACTGTTATGTGTTATTGCATTGCAAAGATTTAATTGGTATTGCATCTTGTATTTGGACACAACCCCAACATTTAAAGGGATAAATAATAAATTCCACTTTGTACTGTCAATTTTCATAGTTTTCCTTTTTTTAATCTAATAACATTTTCATAATTATTAGGGCAGACGTTTTTTTTTTTTTTTTTTTGATAAGATATTAGGGCAGACGTTGATTACCTATATACATCCTTCAATTTATGAATTTGATATTTGTAATATATACAAACTGACGCCCACTATCCAAATACACTATATTTTCCTTTTTAATAAATAAATATAATATTTCTAGATTATCTTTGATTGGAGGTATTACAAGGGATGGAATGAGTTGTACGGGTTTGTACAACGTTTGGTTTAAATAATTTTACCATCCTTAACAGTTGGGCCCACCAATTTAATCCCTCAATCGAATTATTGTTAGTCAAGCCAAAATTGGCTTGACTAATTATCACATACTTAATCCCATACTGTAAATCATGTGAAATATCGAAAATATCCTTCTAAAATAGCACAATGACGAAATTAATAGGTATAAATATTGAATAATTTTCATCTTCCCCGTTCAGCTCTTGTGCCCTAGTTTTTAACCAGGTAAAAACTTACCTTTTAATGTCGTTTCAATCTTCCATTTTTTTCGTATATGTAGTGCTTAATCCCTTCAATTTCACTATTAAACCCTGAATAAATCTTTTATTTTCATATATTCTAGAATAACGGAGCAGTCGCCGACGTTGGAATTACAATAGAAAGTTGACCAAACGGATTTTGCTAATTGTTAATGGTAGAAGATACATCTATATTTTTAATGATTTTCGGTGTTCATATGGTTTAATTTGTCTAATTTGATTGACTAGTGTAGGGTTTCAGTTTTGAAGTAAAGAGAGGCACAATTTAGATTGACTGGTGTAGGATTTCAGTTTTCGAATTGACGTTGTTGTAGCTCATTACGAGATATGAACACAATCCTGCTCACAATAATCTATTTTCACACGAAAAATAAATTGTAGGAGAATTTAGGGTTTCTTCTGCAGAAAATTGTACCCATATAATGAAGAAGAGGGAGAAATCTTGGTCAATAAAGGGAGAGAATCAATTAATTAAAAAAGGTATTATAAGGGCAAACCAGTAATTTACCTACAAAACCCGCATAAAACAGTGTTATCCCCAAACAAAACATGATATTATTAGTACAGGTATTATTAGTTTCTTCCCCATAACTCCAATCAAATAATGAATTACTCACTGTGAATGAACAATTTAGTCTCATTATACCATATCTCATCCATAGCTATCTATCCAAACCACCCAACCACAGATGCCCCTAGTCAATACAAGTGCTCCAACTTAATTTCTCAACATTAAAATCCAATACAAGTGGCAAACAAACCCCACAACTAATCTCGTATACATAGTTCTTGAATTACAATCCTTCTTGAATACATAATTTCCAATGTTCGTTTGATGAGTTCTCGAGATAAGGGTTTAAAAGATTTGTCCTCATAATTTCATTGAAAAACCATATCAATTGGCATTATCATACAAATTGGGATAGTAATATGCCAAATGAAATCTAATAACTGCATCTACATGTTCATTGAAGACTCTAATCACAAATTACGATCCCAACATATTAAAAACAGCCCCAGAAGATGATTACAGGAAACTGCCATAATGTTTTGGACAAATTCGATAGCTGTCACAAATTATTTGAAAAATCATACAATTTGTAAAGTCATCCAAATTATCCAAATAATATACCAATTGAAAAGCTGACCACTCTATCGACAAGTTATCTGAAGACACATATCCCAAATTATTATTCCAACATAGCAAACACTGCGCCCTAAGGAGGATAATCAAAACTTTTTTTTTTGACATATTCACTGTCGTCTGATTCTGACTATAAAATGTGCTCGAATTAGAAACAATTCAACATTTACTTGTAGTTTTCGAGGTAAATCTACGAGTTTTGAGAAGGAATGATTCCCAAATTCAAAATCCAAACCCTTCGATTTCCTTTCATGTAACTCTATTTTGTCATCAATTTATGTGATTTCACCCTAGAATATTAAAGAGAAATAGAGAGATATCGAGCAGAGACAGAGAGAAATGGAAA